>NC_043023.1:17668387-17670887 GCF_006345805.1 Octopus sinensis
TTGCGTGTGTGCTTTTTTGTTCGGTGTGTTCAAACACTTCTATCCTTGAATCTGTTTGTATATGCGGGTTTCTATGTGTGTATGTGTATGTGTATGTGTGTGTGTGGGGGTGGGGGTGTTTGCGAGAGAGGGAGAGGGAGGGAGAGAGGAAAGCATGGGAGGTTGGAGTAATGCAGTAATAAGCTCTATAGAACATCCTTACATCGAATCTTTTAACAGTTTGCTCTTTACCCTGGATTTCCTTCATTCATTGGATTGTGGCCATGCTGGAGCACCGCCTTCAAGATTTCTGACGGGTTAACTGGACCTATTTATTTATTTATTTGTAATTTCTACTTATTCTTCCGTCTTGTAATGTTTAAGTTGCTTTATATAGACATAAACAAAGCAACACCGTGTCAGGCTGCAATCGTAGGATAAGGACACTCATAAACATGAACACACACACACCTAGAGACTTCACAAGCTCCTAAATAAATAGAACTGTATGTTTTAACGCCCATCTCCAACCTAAGTTTTTTCTTCATGTTTACACTCGATGTAGGGTGCTTAAATGTTTATATCCTGTCATCGAATTGGAAATAAGGCATTTTCCTCAATGACCTCGTGTCACTTAATTTGGATGTGTTAGTAGTTAAAGAAACCTGGCTGAGTGGACTGACAAGCAATTCTCCCCCCCCCCTAAACTGTACGAGAAATTTATTTCTCCTGGTCACCCAGAATGTGAAGAGGGGCGGTCGTAGTTCTGCTCAAGAAAAACTGGATTTAGCATCAAGAGTAATCTTTATTGATCCGGGGGTGGGAGTAGCCTGGTCGTCTTTGATGTAACCCTCATCATTGATAAATCTTTCAGGCTGGGGGCTGTTTATGAACTCCGACGGCCGGACAGTTAGACAATTTTCTAGGCTAGAGAATTTTCTAGGAACGTCACACTCCTTAGTGGATTGCGTTTGCTCGAATGCGGATAGGAGAAACACCTACCGCTTCGATCTGCTTAAGCGTTTTTTGCTGGCAAATCTGTATATACTGGAACAGCCAGACGCTCCAATGTGGACATGGATGAATAGCGATGGGTCTTCTAGATCTTATATGGACAGGCTATTTCTTAGATGTATAGATAAAGATGTATTTGTGGGTGCACAATTTCACTACGTCAACTACAGTGATCAGAAGCCTGTGACCATTAAGTTTGACCTCGAAAGGTTACATAGGTAAGCTTCCGGCTTCTAGAAGCTCCTTAGTTACCTTGGATTTCTTTCATTCATTGGATTGTGGCCCTGCTGGGGCACCGCCTTGAAGAATTTTCGTCGCTTTAACTGGACCTATATATTTATTTATTTACTTGTAATCTGTTCTTATGCTTCCGACTTGTAACGCTAAACGTTGCTTTATAGTGACATAAACAAAGTAACAACGTGTCAGGTTGCGATCAGATGACAAGCATACACACAAAATATCTCACTAACGCATGCACACACATACATACATACACGCAAAAACAGCCACACAAACACACATACACACACCCTTAATACATATACGCATTCAGATATGCGTGTACATGTAAATATTCACCCATGCTTGCGTATATTCATACATACATACATACATACATACATACATACATACATACATACATACATACATACATACATACATGCATACATACATACATACATACATACATACATACACATATATATACATATATAGACATACATTTATATATAATCACAGTATACATACATGCATGCATGCATGCATACATACACATATACATACATAAACGCATACATATATGCATACATACATACATACATATATACATACATACATGCATGCATGCAAATATACATACATGTATACATATATGCTTGCATACATACACATATACATACATGCATGCATGCATACATATATACATACATACATACATACATACATATATATACACATATTCATGCATATATATATGTATGCATGTGTATGTAAGTGAAGGCGCATGGCTTAGTGGTTAGGGCATTCGGCTGACGATTGTAAGGTTGTGAGTTCGATTCCCGGCGAGGCGTTGTGTCCTTGAGCAAGACACTTTATTTCCCGTTGCTCCTGTACACTCAGCTGGCAAAAATGGGTTGTACCTGTATGTCAAAGGGCCGGCCTTGTCACACTCTGTGTCACGCTGAATCTCCCTGAGAACTACGTTAAGGGTACTCGTGTCTGTGGATTGCTCAGTCACTTGCACGTTAATTCCACGAGGGTACATATCCGGGAATATTTGTTAATGGATAACCGGCAGTCACCCATGCATAACAGCATAGCCTCTCTGTGCCAACAATGTTATCCAATGGCAAGTCAAAGACAGATGCAGCTTCGGCCCAGGGATGTCACAACTCATTTCAACAGTTGAGTGAACTGGAGTAAAGTGAAATAAAGTGTCTTGCTCACTAACTTCAACACACAGCCGTTCCATGAATCGACAATGTTCGCAAAAGTAGGAGCT
>NC_043023.1:17675887-17688387 GCF_006345805.1 Octopus sinensis
ACTTTTCAGCATTGAACTGCATGCTATTCTTTTCGGCCCATTTGGTATATTTCATCCAGCTCACATTGTAGGTGCATAGCGTCTTTAGGGTTCTGTATTACATGTGAAACTTTTGTATCATCTGCATAACCTGTGATCGTGGCTCTCTGTGTGGCTGAGGGCATGTCTGAGAGGGCAATTATGAACAGTAGTTGTCCGAAAATAGTGCTTTGCGAAATAGTGCTCACTATTTGCGAGTCATTTGACTTCTATCCTTCAGAAATTCATGAAGCCATTCTCCCAATTTTCCAACCATGCCAAGATGACGCACATTGTGACATATCATTCCATGATAAAACTTTATCAACGGCCTGTGCAACGTCGAGATATAACACTTCCACATTTGAGTGGTTGAGCAGCTGTTTCAGCAACCAGTCACAGTATTGTAAGAATGTATTAGCTTGCTAACGAATCCCAGTGTTCCATGTTCGGTCCCACTGCGTGGCAACTTGGGCATGTGTCTTCTACTATAGCCTCAGGCCGACCAAAGACGGGTCAGTGGATTTGGCAAACGGAAACTAAAAGAAGCCTATCGTATGTATGTCTATATATATATATATATTATATATAGATATATCTATATATATATATATATATATATATAATATATTATATATTTATTTATATATAGTGGATTTGTGTTAATTAGCTTGCTACGAACCACATTCTTCCAGGTTCAGTCCTGGTAACTTCGGCATGTGTCTTCTATTATAGCCCCAGGCCAACCAAAGCCTTGTCAGTGGATTTGCAAGACGGAAACTGAAAGAAGCCTATCGTATATATGTATCTATTCTATATATATATATATATATATATATATATATATACTATATATTATATATATATATAAATTAGAGATAGAGAGACGAGAGAGAGAGATAGATAGATAGATAGATAGATAGATAGATAGATAGATAGATAGATACATAGATACATAGATACATAGATACATAGATAGATAGATATATAGATAGATAGATAGATAGATAGACAGACAGATGGATAGATAGAAACGTAGATACATAGATAGATAGATAGATAGATAGATAGATAGATAGATAGATAGATAGATAGATAGATAGATACATAGATACATAGATATATAGATAGACAGACAGATAGATAGATGGATAGATAGATAGGTAGATAGATATTAATGTGTATACGTTTGTGTGCCTGTGTTTCTCCCCACAACATCACTTGACAACCGATGCTAATATATACATACATGCATGTGTGTGTGGGTGGGTGTGATAGTAGATTAGTAGATTGATTGCATATTTCTTTCATTATTTCATCAGAGCTTTCTTCTGCCAACAAATGCCGATATGGGAATTTTTCGAAATTCCCACTAATTCTAGGAAAATCTGTTTCTAAAAGAATTCCAATATAATCAGCATGTACACCATATGTCAAACATTTTATTAAAAATAACAACCTTTCTTGAAGTTAAACCGAAGCAAATTCGAGGGTCATATTTGTGCAGGAATAACCCATAGGCATTCGATACAGATTGTGAACGTATGTGCCAAAAACAGTTGTGTGAGATTTGGCTGTTTTCTAGCATGTGATATCCTGTTTGAAGCCGTAGAATCGGGAGGGGTGGAGGTTGAAGCAGATTGAGATGGCAACCTCAATAGTCGGGTAGTATGATATAAAAGCACCGAGCCCATGCTGTAAATTGGTTGATGTAGGAAAGGCATCTAACCAGAAATAGGAGACCAAAGCAGACATTTGAGCGGAGTGCGTCCTTGGATCCTGTCCAGTCCAAGCCAAGAGAAAGGAACATGGATGTTAGATGATGATGACAATGATGATGATGTTATTTACTTTGTTGATGATGACAATCAAGGAAATGATGAATATGATTATAAGCAACTTAGAATTGTTTTGTAAATGATTATTGATATATATATATATATATATTGGGTGTGTGTTAATTAGCTTGCTAACGAACGACATGGTTCCTGGTTCAGTCCCACTGCGTGTTACCTTGTGTATGTGTCTTCTACTATAGCCTCAGGACGACCAAGGCCTTGTGAGTGGATTTGGTTGACGGAAACTGAAAAAAGCCCATCGTATATATATATATATACACATATACGTGTGTATGTATGTGTGTGTGTGTGTGTTGTGTGTGTGGTGTATGTGTGTATGTCTGTCTGTGTGTCTGTGTGTGTCCCCGCAACGTCGCTTGATTACCGATGCTTGTGTTTTTACGACCCCGTTACCCAGCGTTTCGGCAAATTGAGAGTGATTAAATAAATAAAATGCTTACAAAAAATATCTCCTACGGCCGGTTTGCCTGTCCAAATGCGACACAGAACAAAACAGTAAAGTACAAAATTCTCTCTCTCTCTCTCTCTCAATATATATATATATATACATTATATATATATATATATATATATATATATATATATATATATAGATATATATATATATATAATAATATATATATATATGATATATTATATAATATAATATATATATCTATATATATATTAGATATATATATATATATAATATATATATATATGTATAATGCATGTGTGTGAAGCAAAATTGAAGGGTACAATTGTGTAGGAATATCCCATAGGCGTTAGATACAGAGTATATACGTATGTTCCAAACGCAGTTTGTGTGCGATTTGCTGCTTTTTCTAGCATGTGGATATCCTGTTTGAAGCCCATAGAATCGGGAGGGGAGAGGGTTGATGCAGATTTTTTTATTTTATATTCGAGAATTTCCAGAATCATAATTTCGTTTATTTTTATCACCTTTTTTGCCCCAAAAAACTTTGGAAAGCGAAAAATGAAGAAAGGAGGGTGCAATTGAAATTTGGAATCGGTATCTCCATAACCGTAAACATGGTTCTCCGTAAAAAATACAAAATCGTGTTAGGGGTGGGTTCCGTCTCCACAATGTGTACATCACCTTACCACCAAGGTGAACAGGAGAAAGAAATATCTCGTAGCAGTTTAGGAGGGGAGAAATGCTTCAAATTGCACCCAGCCAGGTTTCTCTCACTACTACCACATCCAAATTTTTAGACCTGAGGTCATTGAGGAAGATCCGTTGATTCCAATTCGTTGCCTGGCGGCAAACATTTAACTACGTTACGTTGAGTGTAAACATGAAGAAAAAATTGGTCTACCTAGGTTAGAGATGGGCGTTAACACTCACGTTTCATTTATTTGGGAGCTAGTGAAGTCTTCATGTGTGTGTGTATGTGCGTGCGTGTGGTGTGTGTGAGTCTTCATGTTTAGGTGTGTTCTCATCCTACGATCGCAGACTGACACTGTGTTGCTTTGTTTATGTCTCTATAAAGCACACATTCATTGATGAGGACGGAAGAATAAGGACAGATTACAAAAAAAAAGTAATTAAAAAGGTCCAGTGAACCCGACGGAAAACGTCAAGGACGTGCCAAGCATGCCCAAGCATGCAAAGTCTGTTACGTGGTGTGGTGTGTGCGTGTGTGTTGTGTGTTTGTATGTGTGTGTATGTGTGTGTACGTGTGTGTGTGTGTGCGCGTCGTGGTGTGGTATGTGTGTGATTGTGTGTGTACGTGTGGCTGTGTGTGTGGCGTGTGCGTTATGTGGTGTGTTGTATGTGTGTGTGTGGTGTGTGTGTGGTGGTGTGTGTGTGTGTAACATGTGTGTTGTGTGTGTGTATGTGTGTGTGTGTGGCGTATGTGTGTACGTGTGTGTGCGTGTGGCGTATGTGTGTGTACGGTGGGTGCGTGTGCGTATGTGTGTGTACGGGGGGGTGTGTGTGCGTGTGCGTATGGTGTGTGTACGGTGTGTGCGTGTGGTAGTGTGGTACGTGTGTGTGTGCGTGTGCGTATGTGTGGTGTATGTGTGGTGTGTGCCGTATGTGTGTGATGTGTGTGTGTGTGCGTGTGCGTATGTGTGTGTATGTGTGTGTGTGCGTATGTGTGTGTATGTGTGTGTGTGCGTATGTGTGTGTGTGTGTGTGTGTGTGTGTGTGTGTGTGTGTGTGTGCGTAGGTGTATGTGTTCATGGTTATGTTTCTCCTTATCCTATGATCGCAGCCTGACACGGTGTTGCTTTGTTTGTGTCTCCATGAAGCAACGTTGAGCGACACAAGACGGAAGAATAAGGAGAAATTACAAATAAATAAATAAATAGGTCCAGTTAACCCGTCAGAAACTCTCGAAGGCGGTGCCCCAGCATGGCCACAATCCAATGAATGACGGAAATCCAGGGTAAAGAGCAAACTGTTAAAAGATTCGATGTAAGGATGTTCTTTAGAGCTTATTTCTGCATTACTCCATCCTCCCATGTTTTCCTCTCCCCCTCTCTCTCTCTCTCTCGCAAATACACCCACCCACCCACACCCACACACACACATACACATACACACACATAACTCCGCATATACAAACAGATTCAAGGATAGAAGCGTTTGAACACACCGAACAAAAAAGCACACACGCAAAAAAATATACACGAACTTAAACAGGGATATTTTACGTCAATTATGACTTATATTTGAGAGTTACCTCCCTTAAGACTATTTTATAATTAATTTTATCTGCCTTAAATATAAATGAATTTTGACGGCCTATCGTTTGCATTACTTAAACGTTGGAAGGTTTGTGTGTGTGTGTGTATGTGTGTGGTGTGTGTGTGTGTGTGTGTGTGTGTGTGTGTTTGTGTGTGTGTGTGTGTGTGTGTGTGTGTGTGTGTGCATGTATGTGTGTGCGTGTGTGTGTGCGTGTGTGTTCATGTTTATGTGTGTCCTTATCCTTCGATTACAGCCTGACATGGTGTTGCTTTGTTTATGTTTCTATAAGGCAAATTTTAGTATTGAACTGCATGCTATTCTTTTCAGCCCCCTTGTATATTTTGTCCAGCTCACATTGCAGGTGCATAGTGTCTTCAGGGTTCTGTGTTACCTGTGAAACTTGTATCATCTGCATAACTTGTGATCGTGGCGTTCTGAGGGCATTCTGAGATGGCCATTATGAGCAGAAGTGGTCTCAAAACAAAGCCTTGTGGCACACGGGTCCCTATTTGCTACTACCACCTGATTTCTATACTTCAGAAAGTCATGAAGCCATTCTCAGAATTTTCGAACTATGCCAAGATCACGCAGTTTGTGACATATCATTCCATGATAAAACTTTATCAACCTTTATCGGCCTTTGCAACGTCGAGATATAACACTTCCACATTTGAGTGGCTGAGCAGCTGTTTCAGCAACCAGTCACAGTATATTATAAGAATGTATATATATATATATATATATATATATATATATATTATATATATATATATATATATATATATATATATATTATATATATAAATATATATACATACATATAGTGTGTGTGTGTTTATTAGCTTACTAATGAACCACATTGTTCCAGTTTCAGTCCCACTGCTTGGCAAATTGCGCATGTGTCTTCTACTACGGCCTCGGGCCGACCCAAGTCTTGTCAGTGGATTTGGAAGACGGAGTATATGTATATATATATATATATGTATATATATATAGATATATATATATCAAACATTCTATTTGTCTTCTCTCTCTCGAAAACCTGGAGTAATGCAGTAATAAGCTCTAAATTACATCCTTACTTCGAAGGTTTTAGTAATTTGCTCTTTTCCTTGGATTTCTTTCATTCATTGGACTGTGGCCATGCTGGGGCACCGACTTGAAGCGTTTCCGTCGAGTTGGCTTTATCTGTTTTTTATGTATTTGTAATCTGTCCTTATTCTTCCGTCCTATATCGCCGAACGTTGCTTTATAGAGACATAAACAAAGCAACACCGTGCTAGGCTGCGATCATAGGATAAGGACACACATAAACATGAACACATACACACACGCACACACATACACCCACACATAGAGACTTCACTAGCTCCTAAATAAATGAAACGTGAGTGGTTAACGCCCATCTCTAACCTAAGGTAGACCAAAATTTTTCTTTATGTTTACACTCAACGTAATGTACTTAAATGTTTGCCGCCAGGCGACGAATTGAAAACAACGGATTTTCCTCAATGACCTCAGGTCTCAAAACTTGGATTTGGTAGTGTTGAGAGAAACCTGGCTGAGTGCAATTTCAAGCATTTCTCCCCTCCTAAACTGCTACGAGAAATTACCACCTTGGTGGTAAGGTGAGGTACACATTGTGGAGACGTAACCCACCCCTAACACGTTTTTGTATTTTTTACGGAGAACCATGTTTTCGGTTTTGGAGATACCGATTCAAAATTCCAATTGCACCCTCCTTTCTTCATTTTTCGCTTTCTCAAATCTTTTGGGGCAAAATAGGTGATAAAAAAAAACGAGATCATGATACTGGAAATTCTCGAAAATAAAATAAAAAAATCTGCATCAACCCTCTCCCCTCCCGATTCTATGGGCTTCAAACAGGATATCCACATGCTAGAAAAAGCAGCAAATCGCACACAAACTGTTATTGGAACATACGTATATACTCTGTATCGAACGCCTATGGGATATTCCTACACAATTATACCCTTCAATTTTGCTTCACACACATGTATATACATATATATATATATATATATATATATATATATATATATATATTATATATATATATATATAATTATATATTATAAAATATATATATTTGTTTCTTTACTGTTTTGTTCTTTACCGCATTTGGACAGGCAAACCGGCAGTAGCAGATATTTTTTTGTAAGCCTTTTATTTATTTAATCTCTCTCATTTTAACGAAACGCTAAGAGACGGGGTCGTAAAAACACAAGCATCGGTAATCAAGCGATGTTGCGGGGACACACACAGACACACAAACATACATACACACATACATACACAAAAGCACACACACAAACATACTCACGTATATATATATATATTATATATATAATATATATATATATATATATATATACGGTGGGTTTTTTTCAGTTTCCGTCTACCAAATCCACTCACAAGGCCTTGGTCTTCCTGAGGCTATAGTAGAAGGCACATACCCAAAGTAACACGCAGTAGGACTGAACCAGGAACCATGTCGTTCGTTAGCAAGCTAATTAACACACACCCAATATATATATACATCAATAATCATCTACAAAACAATTCTAAATTGCTTATAATCATGTTCATCATTTCCTTGATTGTCATCATCAACAAAGTAAATAACATCATCATCATTGTTATCATCATCTAACATCCATGTTCCTTCTGGCTTGGTCTGGACAGGATCCAAGGACTGCACTGTGCTCAGATCCGTTCCATGAATCGATCTCACTATTTCGAGAGTGTGAGCCTGACGACCTCACCACTGAGCCATCTACTTTCACATAGCGGAAGGAGAGAGAAAGTGAAAATGAACAGTAGGAACTACAAGAGATAGATGATAATAACGAAGTGACTCCGTGGCCCCATGGGGTAAAATGCAAAGCATTCGATACAGAGACTGTAATTATGAGCCGAAAGAATTTTGCGCGAGGAATGGCTTCTATTTCTAGCATGTAGATAGTCTGGTTAAAAACCGTAGAATCGGGAGGTGAGGTTTATTTAATTTTCTTTTGAAAAAATGGCATTTTACAAACAATGACTTTATTTAGAATCATTATCTCCAAATTTTTCTACGTATTTCACAAAAAAGGGAGAGGGGCGAGCTAAATCCGCGCCATATACACACACATATATATATATATAAATATATATATATATATATACACACAGACACACACACTCACACACACACACACACACACACACACACACACACACACACACACACACACACACACACACACACACAACATACACTTATACATATATAGCCATATATGCTTCTGTTTCTCAAATATTCACCACTTGAAATCAACTGTTTTTGTTTACATCCATGTAACGTAGCTGTTATATGAAGAGAGAACAAACAAATAAGCAGCAATCTGAATAAAGAGAAGCACTACTCGCTGTGTGGTTGACTGAACACTTCAATGCAGTGCTCCAGCATGGCTGCGTTCCGATGTTTAAAAAATGGAGACGATAGGCCGTAAAAAGTACTTTAAATATGAAGCACATAAAAAATTGACGAAATAGTGTTAAGGGAGGTAACTCACAATTATAGGTCATTTAATTGACATAAAATATGCCTGTTAATATTAGAGTATATTTCTGCGTGTGTGCTTTTATTCTGTATGTACCTGTAATTCTTTGCCTGTGTATGTTTGTGTATGGGATTGTGAGGGGTGGTGGCGTGGATGTGTGTGTTTATGAGAGAGGGAGAGGGAGGGGGAGAGTAAAGCATGGGAGGTTGGAATTATGCAGTAATAAGATCTATAGAACATCCTTACATCGAAGGTTTTAGCAGTTTGCTCTTTACCTTGGATTTCTTTTATCCATTGGATTGTGGCCATGCTGGAGCACTGCCTTCAAGTGTTTCTGACAGGTTAACTGGACCTGGTTATTTATTTGTACACTGTCCTTATTCTTCCGTCCTGTATCGCTGAACAAAGCAACACCGTGTTCGGCTGCGGTCGTAGGATAAGCACACACATAAAAGTGACCACACATATAAACGTGAACACACACATACACACACACACATATACACACACACACACACACACACACACACACACACACACACACACACACCACATGGACTTCACAAGCTCTGAAATAAATGGAACGTTAGCGGTTAACGCCCATCTCTAACCTAAGGTAGACCAAATTATTTCTTCATATATACACTCAACGTAGGGTGTTTAAAAGTTCGCAGCCTGACGTCGAATTGGAAACAAGGGATTTTCCTCAATGACTCAGATCCCATAATTTGGATGTGGTAGTAGTTAGAGAAACCTGGCTGAGAGGACAGACAGGCATTTCTCCCCTCGTAAAGTGCCAAATCTCACACAAACTGTTTTTTTGGAACATGCATATATACTCTGTATCAAATACCTATGGGGTATTCGTACACAATTGTGCCCCTCAATTTTGCTTCACATACATGCATATATATATACGAGGGACGTTCAATAAGTAATGCCTCTCACACACTTGCATCTGTTTGATCTAGCTGAAATTTTGCATGTGCAATCATTTATATCTCTATAGATGCAGTGGCAAATCACAGCTCTGAATTAATTGTGGTTTCTGATTTACAGGTGTTTGAACCGAGTCAAGTGTGAAATGGAGCCTGTTGAGTGTCGAGCAGTTGTCCGGTTTTTGTATTTGAAAGGACGCACACCACGGGAGACTTTTGATGAAATGAAAGTAACTTATGGTGATGATGCCCCATCATATGACCTTGTAAAACGCTGGCAGCGTGAATTCAAACATGGTCGGAACTCTGTGGAAACAGCTCCCAGATCTGGTCGCCTCCTTCTGCCATTGATGAGACATCTGTCTGTAAATTTGAGGCTGCCATTTTGGAAGATCGACGCATAATTATTCGCCAAATAGCCCATGAGGTCAAGATTAGTACCGGGTATGTGGAAACTATCATTCATGACCATTTGCATATGCAAAAGGTGTCTGCCAGATGGATTCCCAGGTTGCTCACGCCTTTCCAGAAGCAAGAACGCGTCGAGTGCTCGAGGGTGAATTTGGAGATGTGCCAAGAAGATGAGTCAAAATTTTTCAAAAGACTGATTACACAGGATGAGACCTGGGTCCTTCACGATCATCCAGAGACCAAAGCCCAGTCAATGCAGTGGAAGCACCGTGACTCACCCCCTCCAAAGAAGGCAAGGGTGCAGCCCTCCGCTGGCAAGGTCAGGACAGAGTAGTGATGATAGATTTCCTGGCAAAGGGTACCACAATTGCAGGAGCCTATTATGCTTCACTTTTGAGGAAATTGAGAGAAGCTATCAAAATCAAGAGGCGGGGCAAGATCAGCAAATGCATCCCTATCCTGCAGGACAACGCTCCGGTCCACAACTCGCTTGTCTCCAGATCAGAAGCACAGGCGTATGGCTATGAACTCCTCCCCATCTTTCATGACCTTGCACCCTCTGAATTTCACCTCTTCCCAATCATGAAGTTGTTTTTGAAAGGAAAGCGTTTCCCAGATGATGCAGCCTTGATTTCTGAAGCCACGTCGTGGTTGGAGGACCAGACAGGGTTCTTCTACAAAAACGGTCTCCAGAGCCGCATCAAACGATGGGAGAAATGCGTAACTCTGGGTGGTTCCTATGTAGAAAAAGATTAATTACTGTACCAAGTTTCGTTGCTCTACTGCTATGGGAAGTGGGTCAGGAGCATTACTTATTGAACGCCCCTCGTATATATATATATATATAATATTAGTCTTTATTGCTTTACTTGTTTCAGTCATTTGACTGTTGCCATGCTGGAGTACCGCATTTGGACAGGCCAACCGACCGCAGTAGTTATTTTTTGTAAGCCTATTACTTATTCAATCGCTCCCATTTTGCCGAAACGCTAAGTAACGGGGTCGTAAACACACCAGTATCGGTTATCAAGCGATGTTGTGGGGACAAACAAAGGCACACAAACACACACACACACACACACACACATACATATTATATATATATATAAATGTCTACTTTGGTCTCCTATTTGTGGTTAGATGCTCTTCCAAACATCAACCAATTCACAGAATGGGCTCAGTGTTTTTATCATACTATCCTACTATTGAGGTTGCCATGCAGGTCGCATAACTACAAGTCCTGTGGGGGTGGGGTCAGTGTCATGCTGGGGGATAAGGGAATGATCTAAGAGAAGGAGGTTGGGTAGTGAATGTTTTTATAAATCCTCTTTTGTAATGATTGACCAGGAGATTGCACCTAGAACGTTCCCCAACAAGGTACATATCCGGGCATGTTTGTTTATGGATGACCGGCAGTCACCCATGCACAACAGAATACCGTCTCCATGCCAACAATGTTATCCAATGGCAAGTCAAAGACTGATACAGCTTCGGCGCAGTGATGTCACAATTCATTTCAGCAGCTGAGTGAAGTGGAGTAACGTGAAATAAAGTGTCTTGCTCAATTAATTCAACACACAGCCCGTTTCATGAATCGAACTCATTGTCTCGCGATTGTGATCCTGTCGATATCACCACTGAGCCATGCACTTCCACACAACGGAAGGAGAAAGAAAGAGAAAATGAAAAGAAGGAACTACAAGAGATAGATGATGGTAACGAAGTGACTAGATGGCCCCGTGAGGTAAAATGCAAAACATTCGATACAGAGTCTGTAATTATGTGTCAAAAAAAGTTTGCGTGAGATATGGCTTCTATTTCTAGCATGTAGATAGCCCGACTGAAAACCGTAGAATCGGGAGGTGAGGTTTATTTTTTTTCTTTTGAATAATTGGCATTTTACAAACAATGACTTTTTTTAGAATCATTATCTCCAAACTTTTCTACGTATTTCACAAAAAAGTGGGAAGGGTGAGTTAAATCTGCGCCATATACGCCTATACATACATACATACATACATACATACATATATATATATATATATATATATATATATATATATATATATATATATATATATTATAGATATATATATAGCCTTGACTGTCATCATCAACAGAGTAAATAACATCATCGTCATTGTCATCATCATCTAATACCCATGTTCCTTTCTGGCTTGGACTGGACAGGATCCAAGGACTGCACTCCGCTCAAATGTCTGCTTTGGTCTCCTATTTCTGGTTAGATGCCCTTCCAAACATCAACCAATTCACAGCATGGGCTCGGTGCTTTTATCATACTACCCGACTATTGAGGTTGCCATCTCAATCTGCTTCAACATCCACCCCTCCGGATTCTACGGGCTTCAAACAGGATATCCACATGCTAGAAAAAGCTGCCGAATAACACCCAAACTGTACACACTCTGAACCGAATGCCTATGGGTTATTCCTACACAAATATGACCCTCGATTTTGCCTCCTTTTAACTGGAAGAAAGGTTCATATTTTTAGTAAAATTTTTGATATATGGTGTACATGCTGATTATAATGGAATTCTTTTAGAAAAAGTTTTTCCTAGAATTAGTGAGAATTTCGAAAAATTCCAATATCGGCATTTTTTGGACGAAGAAAGCTTTGATGAAATAATGAAATAAATATGCAATCAATCTACTAATCTACTACACACCCACCCATCCACACACATGCATATATACTCTTCACTCTGTACTGTTTTACTTGTTTTAGGTCATTTGATTGTGGCCATGCTGGAGCACCGCCTTTAGACAGGCAAATCGACCCAGGGCTTTTTTTTTTGTAAGCCTATTACTTATTCAATTACCATCATTTTCCCGAACCGCTAAGTTACGGGGTCGTAAAGTCACCAGTATCGTTTGTCAAGCGATGTTGTGAGGACAAATACAAACACACAAACATATACACACACATATGTATGTATGTATGTATGTATGTATGTATGTATGTATGTATGTATGTATGTATGTATGTATGT
>NC_043023.1:17693387-17698387 GCF_006345805.1 Octopus sinensis
AAGGTAAAGAGCAAACTGCTAAAACCTTCGATGTAAGGATGTTCTATAGCGCTTATTACTGAATAACTCCAACCTCCCATGCTTTACTCTCTCCCTCCCTCTCCCTCTCTCACAAACACCCACACCCACACCTACCCACCCACAAACAAACATACCCCCCACACACACACAAATAGACACAGGCAAAGAACCACAAGCACACGGAATAAAAGCACACACGCAGAAATATACGCTAATATTAATAGGCATATTTATGTCAAGGGAGGCTACTCTCTGTTTTATGAACTGTAATTGTGAATTACCTCCCTTAACACTATCTTATAACAATTTTTAAATGCGTTAAATATAAACTATTTTTACGGCCCATCGTTTCCATTTTTTTAAACATCGGAACGCAGCCATGCTGGAGCACTGTATTGAAGTGTTTAGTCAACCACACAGCGGGAAGTGCTTCTCTTTATTCAGATTGCTGCTTATTTGTTTGTTCTGTCTTCATATAACAGCTACGTTACATGGATGTAAACAAAAACAGCGGATGTCAAGTGGTGAATATTGGAGATACAGAAACATATATGGCTATATATGTATAAGTGTGTGTGTATATATATATATATATATATATATCACGGGATCACGTGACCGACCAGGCTCTCAGATGTTGCTCCACATCGCTGGTCACAATGCACTTCGCATTGTTTTAGCCTTCAAATGACGCCACCCCGATGGCTAAACAAGCAGGCCCACAGACGAAAGGGTGGGAGAAAGTTGTGGTGAAAGAATACAGCAGGGATCACCACCAGCCTCTATCGGAGCCGAGTGGACCTATAGGTGTTTTCGCACAATATACACTCACAACGCTCTGTCTGGGAATCGAAACCGCGATACTACGACCGCGTGTCCGCTGCCCGAACCACTTGGCCATTGCGCCTCCATGTATACATGTATATTATTTATTTACACACACACACCACACACACCATATATATATATATATATATATATATATTATATATATATATATATATATATTTTATATATATATATTATATAGGGAGACATGGAGGAGATTTAACCCACCCCTCCTACTTTTTTCGTGAAATACGTAGTAAAATTTGGAGATAATGATTCTAAATAAAGTCATTGTTTGTAAAATGCCATTTATTGAAAATAAAATAAATAAATCTCACCTTCCGATTCTACGGTTTTTAACCAGACTATCTACATGCTAGAAATAGAAGCCATTCCTCGCGCAAAATTCTTTCTGCTCATAATTACAGTCTCTGTATCGAATGCTTTGCATTTTACCCCATGGGGCCACAGAGTCACTCCGTTACTATCATCTATCTCTTGTAGTTCCTACTCTTCGTTTTCTCTTCCTCTCTGCTTCCGCAATGTGAAAGTACATGGCTCAGTGGTGAGATCGTCAGGCTCACACTCTCGAGATAGTGAGATCGATTCATGGAACAGGCTGTTTGTTGAAGTTATTGAGCAAGACACTTTATTTCACGTTACTCCAGTTCACTCAGCTGTTGAAATGATTTGTGACATCACTGCGCCGAAGCTGTATCAGTCTTTGACTTGCCCTTGGCATGGAGAGGGTATGTTGTTATGCATGGGTGACTGCCGATCATCTTTAAACAAATTTGCCCGGATACGTACCTTGGTGGGGAACTTTCTAGATGCAATCTCCTGGTCATTCATTACCAAAGAGGATCTACAAAAAACATTCACCACCGTACCTCTTTCTCTTAAATCATTCACTTATCCACTAGCATGAAACTAACTCCACCCCTCCAACAGGATTTGTACTTCTGCGACCCGCATGGCAACCTCAATAGTCGGGTAGTAAGATAAAATCACCGAGCCCATGCTGTAAATCTGTTGATGTTATGAAGGGCATCTAACCAGAAATAGGAGACCAAAGCAGACATTTGAGCGCAGTGCAGTCCTTGGATCCTGTCCAGTCCAGGCCAGAAAATAACATGGATGTTAGATGATGATGACAATGATGATGATGTTATTTACTCTGTTGATGATGACAAACAAAGAAATGATGAACATGATTATAAGCAATTTAGAATTGTTTTGTATATGATTATATGTGTTTTTTTTTTTTTTTTACTTCATCTAGTTTCAGCACAGGGGACGTGGTCATGCTGGGGCTCTGACATTTGGTGTTAGTACATAATTCTACTTCACGAATGCTTTGTAGCAATTGGCATTTGGTGCATGAGAGAGTTTCATGCAGCTGCCCTCATCTGCACCTATTGACATGAAGTTGGTTCATCTGGGACATTTGACAGGAAGAGGTCCAGCATTATTTTGAAGACACCTGCATCCACCCCATGCAGGTGTCTCAGGTCCATCGGGAGGATATTGAAGAGTTGTGGATCTCTAAAGCCCAGGCTACTGCAGTATATTTTCCTACATCTTGATGGCAAGTTTGGAGTCATTGACACTATGCAGTGGCGCCCAGTTCTAGTATTTGTGTAACTCTGGATGCCAAAGCTTTTGACAAGTCCTTCCAGGATCTTCCAGATGTATATTATGGCATATCTTTCTCGCCTACGCTCTACAGAATAGAGTCTTAATCTCTTGAGTCTTTTCCAATAGCTTATATACTGCATAGAGGCTATCTTCTTCGTGTAGCTTCGTTGTATTGTCTCACGTTCTGCGATTAATTTGACACTGGTTTGTGACCATAGCTGAGAGAAATTGTCAAAGTGGGTTAGGACAAGTGTCCTCTAGAAGACCATCATGGTTTCCTGGTCTCTTGTTCTAAACGTTCTCAGAATCCATCCGGTCAGTCGCCTACATTCCATTGCCAATTTATCAACATGCACATGAAAGGTTGCATCATTACTCATGTAAATACCCAGGACTCACGCTGATTGTGCCTCTGGGATTGCAATCCCTCCAGGTCCAATGTATTTACTGGGTACTGCATTTAGATTTGCATGCTGATAGAACAAATCTTTAAATTTTTCAGCATTAAACAGTATGCTATTCTTTTCGGCTCATTTGGTATATTTCATCCAGCGCACATTGTAGGTGCATAGCGTCTTTAGGGTTCTGTATTACATGTGAAACTTTTGTATCATCTGCATAATTTGTGATCGTGGGTCTCTGTGTGGCTGAGGGCATGTCTGAGAGGGCAATTATGAACAGTAGTTGTCCGAAAATAATGCTTTGCAAAATAGTGCTCACTATTTGCGAGTCATTTGAGGTGGCCCCATTGGCTACTGCTACCTGATTTCTATCCTTCAGAAATTCATGAAGCCATTCTCCCAATTTTCCAACCATGCCAAAATGACGCACATTGTGACATATCATTCCATGATAAAACTTTATCAACGGCCTGTGCAACGCCGAGATATAACACTTCCACATTTGAGTGGTTGAGCAGCTGTTTCAGCAACCAGTCACAGTATTGTAAGAATATATGTATATATATATATATATATATATATATATATATATATATATATATATATATATATATTATATATAATATATATATATATGGCCTGCTCGCGTAGCCAGCGGGGTGGCGTCATTTGAACGCTAAAACAATGCGAAGCGCGTTGTGACCAGCGATGTGTAGCAACATCTGATAGCCAGGTCGGTCACAGTGATCACGGTGATATCTATATATACATATTATATTATATATATATATATATATATATATATATATATATATATATATATATATATATATATATATATATATATGATAGATAGATAGATAGATAGATAGATAGATAGATAGATAGATAGATAGATAGATAGATAGATAGATAGATAGATAGATAGATAGATAGATAGATGCATACATACGTACATACATATATACATACATACATACATTTTTTATGGCTACCCCCTCGTTATCGATTTTGGCCATTGCACGGATCTTAACTGTTACTGGTGCAGTGATCGAATGTGACTTCTTAGCCCAGCTAAAGATCTACAATGAATTGTACAAAATTGGCAACTAAAACATTTACTGGTAATAGCCGGCTGTAGTTGTAACTGGGCTTCATGTACCTTTGCATCTCGTTTAAGTCCTCCTGCCGAATTACACCCTCTTCCACATGCCCGACAGATATGATTATTATGGTGTGTTACAACACCACCGGTGGCCAGGTTGTCACTTATCTGTCTCGTTTTATGACTACGAAGATGACTCATGAATCCAGCTTTACTGAGGCAGGGTCTTGCTCAGACATTGCATGTCAGAATCAAAGGAAGACCCTTCCCTTATGGAAGTGTAACAGCAATGCTCTTCCTGACATCCCTCCTTACTTTCTCATGTGCAACTCGAGATTTTTTCAAATGTGGCTGCCCTCTCATGCACAATCCTTCTCCACCTGCTACGATCAATAGCTATGCCTTCCCATGTGTCATGAGAGATGCAAGCATCTCTTAAGGAAGCCTTCAGCAAGTACTTATACCTCTTGTTTGGTTTATGTGGAGGTCGTTCTCCTTTAGCTAACTCTCCATAAAAGAGTTGTTTTGGCACCTTGAATCCTTCATTCTGACCAGATGACCACTCCATCTGAGCCTTTGCTTTAACACAAGAGCTTCTATACTTCTATACTTCCAATAGTTCAAGATCACTGATGCGGTTATTGACGTAAAATATCCCTGTTTAAGTTAGTGTATATATTTTTGCGTGTGTGCTTTTTTGTTCGGTGTGTTCAAACGCTTCTATCCTTGAATCTGTTTGTATATGCGGGGTTATGTGTGTGTATGTGTATGTGTATGTGTGGGTGGGTGGGTGTGTTTGCGAGAGAGGGAGATGGAGGGAAAGAGGAAAGCATGGGAGGTTGGAGTAATGCAGAAATAAGCTGTATAGAACATCCTTACATCGAATCTTGTTACAGTTTGCTCTTTACCCTGGATTCTCTTCATTCATTGGATTGTGGCCATGCTGGGGCACCGCCTTCAAGATTTCTGACGGGTTAACTGGACCTATTTATTTATTTATTTGTAAT
>NC_043023.1:17703387-17723387 GCF_006345805.1 Octopus sinensis
TAGACATTTATATATATATATAATATGTATGTGTGTGTGTGTGTGTGTGTGTGTTTGTGTGCCTTTGTTTGTCCCCACAACATCGCTTGATAACCGATACTGGTGTGTTTACGACCCCGTTACTTAACGTTTCGGCAAAATGAGAGCAATTGAATAAGTAATAGGCTTACAAAAAATAACTACTGCGGTCGGTTGGCCTGTCCAAATGCGGTACTCCAGCATGGCAACAGTCAAATGACTGAAACAAGTAAAGCAATATATATGTATATATATATATGCATGTATGTGAAGCAAAATTGAGGGGCACAATTCTGTATGAACTCTCCATATGTATTCGATACAGAGTATATATGCATGTTCCCAAAAACAGTTTGTGTGAGATTTGGCAGTTTAGGAGGGGAGTAATGCCTGTCTTTCCTCTCAGCCAGGTTTCTCTAACTACTACCACATCCAAATTATGGGACCTGAGTCATTGAGGAAAATCCCTTGTTTCCAATTCGACGTCAGGCTGCGAACTTTTAAACACCCTACGTTGAGTGTATATATGAAGAAAAAGTTTGGACTACCTTAGGTTTGAGATGTGCGTTAACCCGTAGTGTTCCATTTATTTCGGAGCTTGTGAAGTCTTTATGTGTGTGTGTGTGTGTGTGTTCACGTTTATGTGTATGCTTATGCTACGATCGCAGCCGACCACGGTGTTGCTTTGTTTATGTCTCTATAAAGCAACGTTGAGCGATACAGGACGAAAGAATAAGGACAGTGTACAAATAAATAAACGGGTCCAGTTAACCCGTCACAAACTCTTGAAGGCGGTGCCCCAGCATGGCCACAATCCAATGAAAGAAGGAAAACCAGAGTAAAGAGCAAACTGTTAAAACCTTCGATGTAAGGATATTCTATAGAGCTTATTACTGCATAATTCCAACCTCCTATGCTTTCCTCTCTCCCTCCCTCTCCCTCTCTCAGAAACACACCCACCAACACCCACACACCACACACACACACACACACAATCCCATACGCAAACATACACAGGCAAAGAATTACAGGTACACACAGAATAAAAGCACACACGCAGAAATATACTCTAATATTAACAGGCATATTTTACGTCAATTAAATTACCTATAATTGTGAGTTACCTCCCTTAACACTATTTCGTCAATTTTTTACGTGCTTCATATTTAAAGTACTTTTTACGGCCTATCGTTTCCATTTTTTAAACATCGGAACGCAGCCATGCTGGAGCACTGCATTGAAGTGTTTAGTCAACCACACAGCTAGTAGTGCTTCTCTTTATTCAGATTGCTGCTTATTTGTTTGTTCTGTCTTCATATAACAGCTACGTTAGATGGATGTAAACAAAGACAGCGGATGTCAAGTGGTGAATATTTGAGAAACAGAAACATATATGGCTATATATGTATAAGTCTGTGTGTGTGTGTGTGTGTGTGTGTGTGTGTGTGTGTGAATGTGTGTGTGTATGTATATATATATATATATATATATATATATATATATATGCGTAATTGGCGCGGATTTAGCTCACCCTTCTCCTTTTTTTGTGAAATACGTAGAAAAGTTTGGAGATGATGATTCTGAAAAAGTCATTGTTTGTAAAATGCCATTTATTCAAAAGGAAAAAAATAAACCTCACCTCCCGATTCTACGGTTTTCAATCGGGCTATCTACATGCTAGAGATAAAAGCCATACCTCGAGCAAACTTTATTTGGCACATAATTACAGCTTCTGTATCGAATGTTTGGCATTTTACCCCCATGGGGCCACAGAGTCACTTCGTTACCATCATCTATCTCTTGTAGTCCCTACTATTCGTTTTCTCTTACTCTCTCCTTCCGCTTTGTGAAAGTACGGGACTCAATGGTAAGATCGCCAGGCTCACAATCAGGAGATATTGAGTTCGATTCATGGAACGGGCTGTGTGTTGAAGTTCTTGAGCAAGACAGTTTATTTCACGTTACTCCAGTTCACTCAGCTATTGAAATGAGTTGTGACATCCCTGGGCCGAAGCTGTATCAGTCTTTGAATTGCCATTGGATAACTTTGTTGGCATGGAGAGGGTATTCTGTTATGCATGGGTGTCTGCTGGTCATCCATAAACAAACTTGTCCGGATACGTACCTTGGTGGGGAACTTTCTAGGTGGAATCTCCTGGTCATTCATTACCAAAGAGGATCAAACATATGCACTTCCCTACCTCATTCTCTTATCCACTAACTTGAAACTGACCCCCCTACCCGCAACGAATAGTCAATAAGTATGATAAAAGCACTGAGCCCATGCTGTAAATTGGTTGATGTTAGGAAGGGCATCTAACCAGAAATAGCAGACCAAAGCAGACATTTATATATATGATGTATACATTTATATATATGTGTGTGTGTGTGTGTTTGTATGTGTGTATGTGTGTGAATGTATGTTTGTGTGTCTGCCTTTGTCCCCACACCATCGCTTGACAACCGATGCTAGTGTGTTTACGACCCCGTAACCCAGCGGTTCGGCAAAATGAAAGCGATTGAATAGGTAATAGGCTTACAAAAAATATGTCCTGGGGTCGATCGATCTAAAGGTGGTGCTCCAGAATGGTCAAAGTGAAATGACTGCAACAAGTAAAACAGTAAAGAGAAAAGACTGTATATATATATATATATATATATATATATAATATATATATATATATATATATATATATATATATATATATATATATATATATATATATATGCATGTGTGTGTGAAGCAAAATCGAGGGGCACACATGTGTAGCAATACCCCATAGGCATTCGATACAGACTATATACGTATGTGCCCCAAAACAGTTTGTATGAAATTTCGCTGCTTTTTCAAGCACGTAGATATCTTGTTTGAAGCCCTGTAGAATCGGAAGGGGAGAGGGTTTATGTGGATGTGGTGGGGGGCGGATTTCAGTTTCATGAACAGTTATTTTTCAGAATCATAATGTCGGTTGTTTTAATCACATAATTTGTCAAAAAAGTTACAAGAAAAAGTGAAAAATGAAGAGGTGGGTTACGTCTCTACCATGGGTACCTCACCTCACCTCCAGGAGGATATTGAAGAGATTTGCACATCTGAAGCCCGGGCTATCACAGTACCTTGTCCTACATCTTGAGGGCAAATTTGGAATCCTTGGCACTATAAAGTGGCGCCCAGTTCTTGTACTTGTGTATCTCTGGATGCTAAAGCATTGGTCAAGTCCTTCCATGATCTTCCACATGTATATTATGGCATATCTTTCTCGCCTACGCTCTAAGGAATAGAGTCTTAATCTCTTGAATCTTTCTCAATAGGCTATATGCTGCATAGTGGCTATCTTTTTCGTGTAGCTTCGTTGGATTGCCTCAAGTTCTGCGATTAATTTGACATTGGTTGGTGATCATAGCTGGGAGCAATTTTCAAAGTGGCTTAGAACAAGTGAACTCTAGAGGACCATCATGGTTTCCTGGTCTCTTGTTCTAAACGTTCTCAGAACCCATCCGGTCAGCCGCCTACATTTCATTGCCAGTTTAGCAACAAGCATATGAACGGTTGCATCATTACTGATGTAAATACTCAGGTCTTGCACTGATTGTGTCTCTTTGATTGCAATCCCTCCAAATCCAGTGTATTTATTGCCTTTATTTTTGCATGTTGATAGCATAAAGCTTGAAACTTTTCAGCATTAAACAGCATGCTATTCTTTTCAGCCAACTTGTATATTTTGTCTAGCTCACAATGCAGGTGCATAGTGTCTTCAGGGTTCTGTATTACCTGTGAAACTTTTGTATCATCTGCATAACTTGTGATCGTAGCCTTCTGTGTGGCTGAGGTTATTCTGAGAGGGCCATTATTAGCAGAAGTGTTCCCAAAACAGAGCCTTGCGGAAGACCGGTCCCTATTTGCGTATCATTGGAGGCGGCTACATTGGCTACTACCACCTGACTTCTATCCTTCAGAAAGTCATGAAGCCATTCTCACAATTTTGCAACTATGCCAAGATCACGCAGTTTGTGACGTATCGTTCCATGATCGACTTGGGAAAGTCGAGATGTATCACTTCAACGTCTGAGTGGTTGAGCATCTTTTTCAGTACCCGGTCAGAGTGTTCTAAGAATGTATATATATATATATATAGAGAGAGAGAGAGAGAGAGGGAGAGAGAGAGAGAGAGAGATAAATAGTTCGTCAGTTAGATAGATAGATAGATAGATAGATAGATAGAAAGATAGATAAATAGACAGACAGATAGACAGATGGATAGATACATAGATAGATAGATAGATAGATAGATAGATAGATAGATAGATAGATAGATAGATAGATAGACAGATGGATAGATAGATAGGTAGATAGATAGATAGATGGATAGATAGATACATACATACATACATACATACATACATAGACAGACAGATAGACAGATAGATAGATAGATAGATAGATAGATAGATAGATAGATAGATAGATAGATAGATAGATAGATAGATAGATAGATAGATATATAGATAGATAGGTAGGTAGATAGATAGATAGACAGATAGATAGATAGGTAGATAGATATTAATGTGTATACGTTTGTGTGCCTGTGTCTCTCCCCACAACATCGCTTGACAACCAATGCTAATATATACATACATGCATGTGTGGATGGGTGGGTGTGATAGTAGATTAGTAGATTGATTGCATATTTCTTTCATTATTTCATCAGAGCTTTCTTCTTCCAACAAATGCCGATATGGGAATTTTTCGAAATTCCCACTAATTCTAGGAAAAACTGTTTCTAAAAGAATTCCAATATAATCAGCATGTACACCATATGTCAAACATTTTATTAAAAATAACAACCTTTCTTTAAGTTAAACCGAAGCAAATTCGAGGGTCATATTTGTGCAGGAATAACCCATAGGCATTCGATACAGATTGTGTACGTACGTGCAAAAACGGTTTGTGTGAGATTTGGCTGCTTTTTCTAGCATGTGGATATCCTGTTTGAAGCCCGTAGAATCGGGAGGGGTGGAGGTTGAAGCAGATTGAGATGGCAACCTCAATAGCGGGTAGTATGATAAAAGCACCGAGCCCATGCCGTGAATTGGTTGATGTTAGGAAAGGCATCTAACCAGAAATAGGAGACCAAAGCAGACATTTGAGCGCAGTGCAGTCCTTTGATCGTGTCCAGCCCATGCCAGAAAGGAACATGGATGTTAGATGATGATGACAATGAGGATGATGTTATTTTCTCTGTTGATGATGACATTCAAGGAAATGATGAACATGATTATAAGCGATTTAGAATTTTTTTGTAAATGATTATTGATATATATATATATATATATATATATCGGGTGTGTGTTAATTAGCTTGCTAACGAACGACATTGTTCCTGGTTCAGTCCCACTGCGTGTTACCTTGGGTATGTGTCTTCTATATATATATATATATATATATATATATATATATATATATATATATATATATATATATATATATATATATATATATATATATATATATAAATATATATATATAAATATATATATATATATATATATATATATATATATATATATATATATATATATATATATATATATATATATATATATATATATGCATGTGTGTGAAGCAAAATTGAAGGGTACAATTGTGTAGGAACATCCCATAGGCGTTCGATACAGAGTACACACGTATGTTCCAAACGCAGTTTGTGTACGATTTGCTGCTTTTTCTAGCATGTGGACATCCTGTTTGAAGCCCATAGAATAGGGATGGGGGAGGGTTGATGCAGATTTTTTTATTTTATTTTGGAAAATTTGCAGAATCATAATCTGGTTTATTTTTATCACCTATTTTGCCCAAAAAAATTTTGGAAAGCGAAAAATGAAGAAAGGAGGGTGCAATTGAAATTTTGAAGCGGTATTAACATAACCGAAATCATGGTTCTCCGTAAACATTACAAAAGCGTGTTAGGCTGGGTTACGTCTTCACAATGTGTACCTCACCTTACCACCAAGGTGAATAGGAGAAAGACATTTCTCGTAGAAGTTTAGGAGGGGAGAAATGCTTCAAATTGCACTCAGCCAGGTTTCTCTCACTACTACCACATCCAAATTTTGCGACCTGAGGTCATTGAGGAAAATCCGTTGTTTCCAATTCGTCGCCTGGCTGCAAACATTTGAAGACCTTACGTTGAGTGTAAACATGAAGAAAAAATTTGGTCTACCTTAGGTTAGAGATGGGCGTTAACCACTCACGTTTCATTTATTTAGGAGCTAGTGAAGTCTTCATGTGTGTGTGTATGTGCGTGCGTGTGTGTGAGTGAGTCTTCATTTTTAGGTGTGTCCTTATCCTACGATCGCAGCCTGACACGTTGTTGCTTTGTTTATGTCTCTATAAAGCAACGTTCATTGATAGAGGAAGGAAGAATAAGGACAGATTAAAAATACATAAATAAACAGGTAAAGCTAACCCGACGGAGACGCTTCAAGGCGGTGCCCCAGCATGGCCACAATCCAATGAATGAAAGAAATCCAAGGAAAAGAGCAATTTACTAAAACCTTCGATGTAAGGATGTACTATAGAGCTTATTACTGCATTACTCCAGGTTTCCGAGAGAGAGAATAGTAATAGAATGATTAATATATATATATATATATATATATACATTCTTACAATATACTGTGACTGGTTGCTGTTATATCTCGACGTTGCAAAGGCCGATAAAGGTTGATAAAGTTTTATCATGGAATGATATGTCACAAACTGCGTGATCTTGGCATAGTTGGAAAATTGTGAGAATGGCTTCATGACTTTCTGAAGTATAGAAGTCAGGTGGTAGTAGCCAATGGGGCCTGTGTGCCTGCAATGTGAGCTGGGGACAAAATATACAAGGGGGCTGAAAAGAGTAGCATGCAGTTCATTACTAAAATTTGCTTTATAGAGACATAAACAAACCAGCACCATGTCAGGCTGCAATCGTAGGACAAGGACACACATAAACATGAACACACATACACACACACACACACCCGCACACACACACACACATATACACACACACACACACATACACAAACACACACATATATACACACGCACATACACACACACACATACACACACACACACACACACACACATACACACACACACACATACACAAACACACACATATACACACACACACATACACACACACACATACAC
The DNA here is from genome assembly GCF_006345805.1 of Octopus sinensis. Lineage (NCBI taxonomy): Eukaryota > Metazoa > Mollusca > Cephalopoda > Octopoda > Octopodidae > Octopus > Octopus sinensis. The sequence goes on from NC_043023.1 coordinate 17,710,610, forward strand.
ACACCCGCACACACACACACACATATAAACACACACACACATACACACACACACACACACACACACACACACACACGCACACACACAAACCTTCCAACGTTTAAGTAATGCAAACGATAGGCCGTCAAAATTCATTTATATTTAAGGCAGATAAAATAAATTATAAATAGTGTTAAGGGAGGTAACTCTCAAATATAAGTCATAATTGACGTAAAATATCCCTGTTTAAGTTAGTGTATATTTTTTTGCGTGTGTGCTTTTTTGTTCGGTGTGTTCAAACGCTTATATCCTTGAATCTGTTTGTATATGCGGGTTTCTGTGTGTGTATGTATGTGTGTGTGTGGGTGGGTGGGTGTGTTTGCGAGAGAGGGAGAGGGAGGGAGAGAGGAAAGCATGGGAGGTTGGAGTAATGCAGTAATAAGCTCTATAGAACATCCTTACATCGAATCTTTTAACAGTTTGCTCTTTACTCTGGATTTCCTTCATTCATTGGATTGTGGCCATGCTGGAGCACCGCCTTCAAGAGTTTCTGACGGGTTAACTGGACCTATTTATTTATTTGTAATTTCTACTTATTCTTCCGTCTTGTATTGCTCAACTTTGCTTCATAGAGACATAAACAAAGCAACACCGTGTCAGGTTGCAATCGTAGGATAAGGACACTCATAAACATGAACACACATACACCTAGAGACTTCACAAGCTCCTAAATAAATAGAATTGTATGTTTTAACGCCCATCTCCAACTTGAGTTTTTTCTTCATGTTTACACTCGATGTAGGGTGTTTAAATGTTTACATCCTGTCATCGAATTGGAAATAAGGGCTTTTCCTCAATGACTTCGTGTCGCTTAATTTCGATGTGTTAGTAGTTAAAGAAACCTGGCTGAGAGGACTGACAAGCAATTCTCCCCCCCCCCCACCCTAAACTGCTACGAGAAATTTATTTCTCCTGGTCACCCAGAATGTGAAGAGGAGCGGTCGTAGTTCTGCTCAAGAAAAACTGGATTTAGAGACAAGAGTAATCTTTATTGATCTGGGGGTGGGAGTAGCCTGGGCGTATTTGATGTAACCCTCATCATTGATAAGTCTTTCAGGCTGGGGGCTGTTTATGAACTCCGACGGCCGGACAGTTAGACAATTTTCTAGGCTAGAGAATTTTCTAGGAACGTCACACTCCTTAGTGGATTGTGTTTGCTCGAATATGGATAGGAGGAGAAACACGTATATCTTCGATCTGTCTAAGCGTTTTTTGCTGGCAAATCTGTATATACTGGAACACCCAGACGCTCCGCTGTGGACTTGGATGAATAGCGATGGGTCTTCTAGATCTTATATGGACAGGCTATTTCTTAGATGTATAGTTAAAGATGTATTTGTGGGTGCACAATTTCACTACGTTAACTACAGTGATCAGAAGCCTGTGACCATTAAGTTTGACCTCGAAAGGTTACATAGGTAAGCTTCCGGCTTCTAGAAGCTCCTTAGTTACCTTGGATTTCTTTCGTTCATTGGATTGTGGCCATGCTGGGGCTCCGCCTGGAAGAATTTTCGTCGCTTTAACTGGACCTATATATTTATTATTTTACTTGTAATCTGTTCTTATGCTTCCGACCTGTAACGGTAAAAGTTTCTTTATAGTGACATAAACAAAGTAACAACGTGTCAGGGTGCGATCAGATGACAAGCATACACACAAAATATCTCAGGGACGCATGCACACACACACATACACACACCCTTAATACATATACGCATTCAGATATGAATGCACTTGCAAATATTCATCCATGCCTGCGTATATTCATACATACATCTATACATATATACATACACACACATATATACATATATACATACATACATGCATGCTTGCATACATACATACATACATACATACATACATACATACATACATACATACATACATACACGCAAACATACATACATACATACATGCATGCATACACACATACATACATACATACATACATACATACATACATACATATATACATACATATATGCAATCACATATATATATACATACATATATATATATATATATGTATACATATATATATATATAAATACATACATACATATATACGTATATATACATACATGCATCGTTTTATGACTACGAAGATGACTCATGAATCCAGCTTTACTGAGGCAGGGTCTTGCACAGACATCGCATGTCAGAATCAAATGAACACCCTTCCCTTCTGGAAGTGTACCAGCGATGCCCTTCCTGACATCCCTCCTTACTTTCCCATGTGCAACTCGAGATTTCTCAAATGTGGCTGTCCCCTCATGCACAACCCTTCTCCACCTGCTACGGTCAATAGCTATGCCTTCCTATGTGTCAGGAGAGATGCAAGCATCTCTTAAGGAAGCCTTCAGCAAGTCCTTTTACCTCTTTTTTGGTTTATGTGGAGGTCGTTCTCCTTTAGCTAACTCTCCATAAAAGAGTTGTTTTGGCATCCTTGAATCCTTCATTCTGACCAGATGACCACTCCATATGAGCCTTTGCTTTAACACAAGAGCTTCTATACTTTCACACCGAGAGCCTTCGAGTATTTCAAGATCACCGATGCGGTCCTTCCACTTAATGCCATAGATCCGCCTGAGGAACATCTGATGGAAACGTTCCAGTTGTTTAAGGTGGTATCCATATTTGACCCACGTCTCGCAGGCAGAGAGAAGAGAAGGCAGCCCACATGCCTTGTACACCTTTATCTTTGTCTTTCTGCATATGTATCGCGGACTCCAGGGGTGTTTTTCTAGCCTTGCGAAAGCAACAGTTGCTTTCCTAATTCTATATGGAATTTCATCATCCACATTGCCATATCTATTAATAGTGCTTCCCAGGTAGACAAAGTGATCGCCTACATCAAGTCGTTTACCATTCACATAGATATTTGGTACACTACACTGCTTACTAGGGGCAGGTTGATGCATGAAAACAGTTTTCTTGAGATTGTCTGTCAATCCTAAGGCAGTGCAAGCATCAGAGAATGCATTCAAAATGTGTTGCATATCAATCTCTGTGTGTGCTACCAGCTCACAATCATCAGCATACAAAATGTCTCTTATGATAGAGGTAACTATCTTTGTTTTTGCAGCAAGACCCCTGATATTAAATATGTTGTTACGCGGATTTAGGGCGTAACCCTACGTTGAGTGTAAATATGAACAAAAAATTTGGTCTACCTTAGGTTAGAGATGGGCGTTAACCCCTAACGTTCAATTTATTTCGGAGATTGTGAAGTCTCTATGTGTGTGTGTGTGTGTCTGTGTGTGTGTGTTCACGTTTATGTGTTTGCTTATCCTACGATCGCAGCCGAACACGGTGTTGCTTTGTTTATGTCTCTATAAAGCAACGTTGAGCGATACAGGACGGAAGAATAAGGACAGTGTACAAATAAATAAACAGGTCCAGTTAACCCGTCACAAACTCTTGAAGGCGGTGCTCCAGCATGGCCACAATCCAATGGATAAAAGAAATCCAAGGTAAAGAGCAAACTGTTAACAGATTCGATGTAAGGATGTTCTATAGAGCTTATTACTGCATAACTCCAGCCTCCCATGCCTTCCTCTCTCCCTCCCTATCCCTCTCTCGCAAACACACCCACCCACACCCACCCACCCCCACACACGCAAACCCATACACAAACATACACAGGCAAAGAATTACAGGTACACACAGAATAAAAGCACACACGCAGAAATATACTCTAATATTAAGAGGCATATTTTACGTCGATTAAATGACCTATAATTGTGAGTTACCTCCCTTAAAACTATTTCGTCAATTTTTTTATGTGCCTTTTACATAAAGTACTTTTTACGGCCTATCGTCTCCATTTTTTAAACATCGGAACGCAGCCATGCTGGAGCACTGCATTGATGTGTTTAGTCAACCACACAGCGAGTAGTGCTTCTCTTTATTCAGATTGCTGCTTATTTGTTTGTTCTCTCTTCATATGACAGCTACGTTACATGGATGTAAACAAAAACAGTCGATGTCAAGTGGTGAATATTAGAAAAACATTGTGTGTCTCTGTGTATGTGTATATATATATATATATATATATATATATATATATATATATATATATATATATATATGGCGCGGATTTAGCTCGCCCCTCTCCCTTTTTTGTGAAAGACGTAGAAAAGATTGGAGATGATGATTCTGAAAAAATTTTTGTAAAATGCCATTTATTCAAAAGAAAAATAAATAAATCTCGCCTCCCGATTCTACGGTTTTTAACCAGACTATCTACATGCTAGAAATAAAAGCCATATCTCACGCAATCTTTTTTGGCACATAATTACAGACTCTGTATCGAATGAATTGCATTTTACCCCCATGGGGCCACCGAGTCACTTCGTTACCATCATCTATCTCTTGTAGTTCCTTCTTTTCATTTTCTCTTTCTTTCTCCTTCCGTTGTGTGGAAGTGCATGGCTCAGTGGTGATATCGTCAGTATCACAATCGCGAGATAATGAGTTCGATTCATGGAACGGGCTATGTGTTGAAGTTCTTGAGCAAGACAGTTTATTTCACGTTACTCCAGTTCACTCATCTGTTGAAATGAGTTGTGACATCCCTGGGCCGAAGCTGTAGCAGTCTTTGAATTGCCATTGGATAACATTGTTGGCACGGAGAGGGTATTCTGTTATGCATGGGTGACTGCCGGTCATCCATAAACAAACTTGCCCGGATACGTACCTTGGTGGGGAACTTTCTAGGTGGAATCTCCTCGTCATTCTTTACCAAAGAGGATCAAAAATATGCACTTCCCTACCTCATTCTCTTATCCACTAACTTGAAACTGACCCCCCCCCCCCGCAACGAATAGTCGGTAAGTATGATAAAAGCACTGAGCCCATGCTGTAAATTGGTTGATGTTTGGAAGGGCATCTAACCAGAAATAGCAGACCAAAGCAGACATTTATATATATAATGTATACATTTATATATATGTGTGTGTGTGTGTGTGTGTGTGTGTGTGTTTGTATGTGTGTATGTGTGTGGATGTATGTTTGTGTGTCTGCCTTTGTCCCCACACCATCGCTTGACAACCGATGCTAGTGTGTTTACGACCCCGTAACCCAGCGGTTCGGCAAAATGAAAGCGATTGAATAAGTAATAGGCTTACAAAAAATATGTCCTCGGGTCGATCGATCTACCTGTCTAAAGGTGGTGCTCCAGAATGGTCAAAGTGAAATGACTGCAACAAGTAAAACAGTAAAGAGAAAAGACTGTATATATATATATATGCAAGTGTGTGTGAAGCAAAATCGAGGGGCACACATGTGTAGCAATACCCATCGGCATACGATACAGACTATATACGTATGTGCCCCAAAACAGTTTGTATGAAATTTCGCTGCTTTTTCAAGCACGTAGATATCTTGTTTGAATCCCTGTAGAATCGGAAGGGGAGAGGGTTTATGTGGATGTGGTGGGGGGCGGATTTCAGTTTCACGAACAGTTACTTTTCAGAATCATAATGTCGGTGGTTTTAATCACATAATTTGTCAAAAAAGTTACAAGAAAAAGTGAAAAATGAAGAGGTGGGTTACGTCTCTACCATGGGTTCCTCACCTCACCTCCAGGAGGATATTGAAGAGATTTGCACATCTGAAGCCCGGGCTATCACAGTACCTTGTCCTACATCTTGATGGCAAATTTGGAATCCTTGGCACTATAAAGTGGCGCCCAGTTCTTGTACTTGTGTATCTCTGGATGCTAAAGCTTTGGACATGTCCTTCCAGGATCTTCCACATGTATATTATGGCATATCTTTCTCGCCTACGCTCTAAGGAATAGAGTCTTAATCTCTTGAATCTTTCTCAATAGGCTATATGCTGCATAGTGGCTATCTTTTTCGTGTAGCTTCGTTGGATTGCCTCACGTTCTGCGATTAATTTGACACTGGTTGGTGACCATAGCTGGGAGCAATTTTTAAAGGGGCTTAGAACAAGTGAACTCTAGAGGACCATCATTGGATTCTGGTCTCTTGTTCTAAACGTTCTCAGAATCCATCCGGTTAGCCGCCTACATTTCATTGCCAATTTAGCAACAAGCACATGAACGGTTGCATCATTACTGATGTAAATACCCAGGTCTTGCACTGATTGTGTCTCTGGGATTGCAATCCCTCCAAATCAAGTGTATTTATTGCATTTAGTTTTGCATGTTGATAGCATAAAGCTTGAAACTTTTCAGCATTAAACAGCATGCTATTCTTTTCAGCCATCTTGTATATTTCATCCAGCTCACAATGCAGGTGCATAGTGTCTTCAGGGTTCTGTATTACCTGTGAAACTTTTGTATCATCTGCATAACTTGTGATCGTAGCCTTCTGTGTGGCTGAGGTTATTCTGAGAGGTCCATTATGAGCAGAAGTGTTCCCAAAACAGAGCCTTGCGGAAGACCGGTCCCTATTTGCGTATCATTGGAGGCGGCTACATTGGCTACTACCACCTGACTTCTATCCTTCAGAAAGTCATGAAGCCATTCTCACAATTTTGCAACTATGCCAAGATCACGCAGTTTGTGACGTATCGTTCCATGATCGACTTTATCAAAGGCCTTGGCAAAGTCGAGATATATCACTTCAACATCTGAGTGGTTGAGCAGCTGTTTCAGTACCCAGTCAGAGTGTTCTAAGAACGTATATATATATATATATATATATATATATATATATATATATATATATATATATATATATATATATATATATATATATATATATATATATATATATATATATATATATATATTTATATATATATATATTGCATGGGGACTGTCTTGGGTCCGCTACTCTACATATAAAAAGTCCATTACTTAGCGGTGCGGCAAAATGAGAGAGATTAAATAAATAAAATGCTTACAAAAAATGTCTACTACGGCCTGTTTGCCTGTCCAAATGCGGTAAAGAACAAAACAGTAAAGAACAAATATATATATATATATATATATATATATATATATATAACCTTCACTGCCACTGACATCGTAACAGCAATAAATGAGGTCAAATACTACTCTGCTGTAGGCCCTGATAGATTCCCCGCTAGTCTCCTGAAGGAATGTAGACACCAACTTGCAGTCCCTCTGACCAACCTCTGGAGAAATTCGTTAGACGCAGGTTATATACCGAAACAGTTTCTATCCTAGTCAGTCATCCCGGTTTTCAAACAGGGAAACAGATCCCTCCCACTCAACTATCGCCCAATCTCACTCACCTCCCACATCATTAAAGGGTTTGAAAGAGTGTTAAGATCAAGGATAGCTGCCTTCCTAGAGAGCCACAAACTCCTAAATGCAAATCAGCATGGCTTTTGCTGTGGCAGGGACTGTCTAACACAACTCTTACACCACATTGAAGATGTACTCAAAGGCTTGGGAACAGATTCGAACTCTGACGTCATATATCTTGACTTCAGTAAAGCATTCGACAGGGTAGACCATAATATCCTGCTCTCAAAATTGGCAAATGTTGGAATCCGTGGAAAAGTTCTACACTAGACTAAGTATTTCCTGGCGAATAGAACACAACATGTTGTAGTTGATGGAGTCCACTCAAGCCCAGCAAAAGTCACCAGCGGTGTCCCCCACGGGACTGTCTTGGGCCCGGTACTCTTTATAATTTACATAAACGACCTTTCCAGTGTCGTACATTACTGCAAAGTGCAAATATTTGCTGATGACACTAAGCTCCAGCAAATCGTCAATGAAGAAGCAGACCGAACTCAACTCCAGTCTGATCTATATGCTGTGAGTCAATGGGCAGACAGAAACAAAATGCAACTGAATGAGGGAAAATTTGAGCTGATGCATTTTGGAAGAAATTCCTCACTAAAACAGCCATACTCTCTTCCTTCAGGGAAACCGCTCACAGCCTCTAACAATATCAGAAACCTGGGCGTAATTGTTGATGACGATCTCAGTTGGAGTGCACACATCAACAGGAAGGTCGATATAGCTCGTAGGATGAGTTCCTGGATCTTAAGAACTTTCCGGTCCAGAGAACAAGGTGTCATCATACCACTTTTCACCTCGTTTGTACGGCCACACCTCGAATACTGCTGCCCACTGTGGTATCCCCATACAAGACAAAACATCTCGAGGATTGAGTCACCCCAGAGGGCACTCACTAAACGAATTGAAGGCATGGCTGCTCTCGATTATTGGGATCGCCTTAAAGCCTTGAAACTTTACTCTCTCCAGCGTCGCCGTGAGCGGTACATCATTTGTACGATGTGGAGAATATACCGCCAACTTTGCCCAAACGACCTAAACATTAGCTTCAAGGTTCATCCAAGAATGGGACCATGGGCCATACGTCCCCTGCCCAATTCAAGATCACAGCATACATGTACACTGCAACATAATTTCTTTTCCTCAACAGGCCCTGCCCTATTTAACATTGTACCGAAAGAGATCAAAGAGGAAAAGGATCCCATCAACTTTAAACGGAGTCTGGATAGATTCCTTCAAAGAATACCAGATAAGCCACCCATAATTGGATACAACTCACCAAACAAGAACTCCCTACTTGAATGGACCATAAACAAAACTTGACTTAAACAGGATTCGAATAATCCTCTCAGGTGGTGCTATTAAGTTAGACATGGCCTGGACCAATCTTCGGTCGAAACATATCTAAGTTTATATATATATATATATATATATATATATATATATATATATATATATATATATATATATATATATATATATATATATATATATATATATATATATATATATATATATATATATATATATATATATATATATATATATATATATATATATATATATATATATATATATATATATATATATATATGTATATAATTATATTTATAATTATATACTGTTTGAAGCCCATAGAATCGGGAGGGGAGAGGGTTGATGCAGATTTTTTCATTTCATTTTGGAAAATTTCCAGAATCATGATCTCGTTTTTTTTTATCACCTATTTTGCCCCAAAAACATTTTGGAAAGCGAAAAATGAAGAAAAGAGGGTGCAATTGGAATTTTGAATCGGTATCTCCATAACCGAAAAGATGGTTCTCCGTAAAAAATACAAAAACGTGTTAGGGGTGGGTTACGTCTCCACAATGTGTACCTCACCTTACCACCAAGGTGACCAGGAGAAAGGAATTTCTCGTAGAAGTTTAGGAGGGGAGAAATGCTTCAAATTGCACCCAGCCAGGTTTCTCTCACTACTACCACATCCAAGTTTTGCGACCTGAGGTCTTTGAGGAAAATCCGTTGTTTCCAATTCGTCGCCTGGCTGCAAACATTTAAAGACCTTACGTTGAGTGTAAACATGAAGAAAATATTTGGTCTACCTTAGGTTAGAGATGGGCGTTAACCATTCACGTTTCATTTATTTAGGAGCTAGTGATGTCTCTATGTGTGTGTGTATGAGTCTTCATATTTAGGTGTGTCCTTATCCTACGATCGCAGCCTGACACGGTGTTGCTTTGTTTATGTCTCTATAAAGCAACGTTCAGCGATAGAGGACGGAAGAATTAGGACAGATTACAAATACATAAATAAATAGGTAAAGCTAAACCGACGGAGACGCTTCAAGGCGGTGCTCCAGCACGGCCACACTCCAATGAATGAAAGAAATCCAAGGTAAAGAGCAAAGTACTAAAACCTTCGATGTAAGGATGTACTATAGAGCTTATTACTGCATTACTCCAGGTTTCCGAGAGAGAGAATAGTAATAATGATATATATATATATATATATATATATATATATATATATATATATATATATATATATATATATATATACATTCTTACAATATACTGTGACTGGTTGCTGAAATGTGGAAGTGTTATATCTTGACTTTGCAAAGGCCGATAAAGGTTGATAAAGTTTTATCATGGAACGATACGTCACAAACTGCGTGATCTTGGCATAGTTGGAAAATTGTGAGAATGGCTTCATGACTATCAGAAGTATAGAAGTCAGGTGGTAGTAGCCAATGGGGCCACCTCCAATGATACGCAAATAGGGACCGGTGTCCCGCAAGGCTCTGTTTTGGGAACACTTCTGCTCATAATGGCCCTCTAGGAATGCCCTCAGAACGCCACGATCACAAGTTATGCAGATGATACAAAAGTTTCACAGGTAATACAGAACCCTGAAGACACTATGCACCTGCAATGTGAGCTGGACAAAATATACAAGTTGGCTGAAAAGAATAGCATGCAGTTCATTAGTAAAATTTGCTTTATAGAGACATAAACAAACCAACACCATGTCAGGCTGCAATCGTAGGATAAGGACACACATAAACATGAACACACACACACGCATACACACACACACACACACACACACACACACACACACACACACATACACACACACACACACACACACAAAACCTTCCAATGTTTAAGTAATGCAAACGATAGGCCGTCAAAATTCATTATATTTAAGGCAGATAAAATTAATTATAAAATAGTGTTAAGGGAGGTAACTCTCAAATATAAGTCATAATTGACGTAAAATATCCCTGTTTAAGTTAGTGTATATTTTTTTGCGTGTGTGCTTTTTTGTTCGGTGTGTTCAAACGCTTCTATCCTTGAATCTGTTTGTATATGCGGAGTTATGTGTGTGTATGTGTATGTGTGTATGTGTGGTGGGGGTGTGTTTGCGAGAGAAGGAGAGGGAGGGAGAGAGGAAAGCATGGGAGGTTGGAGTAATGCAGAAATAAGCTCTAAAGAACATCCTTACATCGAATCTTTTAACAGTTTGCTCTTTACCCTGGATTTCCGTCATTCATTGGATTGTGGCCATGCTGGAGCACCGCCTTCAAGAGTTTCTGACGGGTTAACTGGACCTATTTATTTATTTATTTGTAAAGCGATTGAATAAGTAATAGGCTTACAAAAAATATGTCCTGGGGTCGATCGATCTACCTGTCTAAAGGTGGTGCTCCAGAATGGTCAAAGTGAAATGACTGCAACAATTAAAACAGTAAATAGAAAAGACTGCATATATATATATATATATATATATATATATATATATATATATGCAAGTGTGTGTGAAGCAAAATCGAGGGGCACACATGTGTAGCAATACCCCATAGGCATTCGATACAGACTATATACGTATGTGCCCCAAAACAGTTTGTATGAAATTTTGCTGCTTTTTTAAGCACGTAGATATCTTGTTTGAATCCCTGTAGAATCTGAAAGGGGGAGGGTTTATGTGGATGTGGTGGGGGGCGGATTTCAGTTTCACGAACAGTTACTTTTCAGAATCATAATGTCGGTTGTTTTAATCACATAATTTGTCAAAAAAGTTACAAGAAAAAGTGAAAAATGAAGAGGTGGGTTACGTCTCTACCATGGGTTCCTCACCTCACCTCCAGGAGGATATTGAAGAGATTTGCACATCTGAAGCCCGGGCTATCACAGTACCTTGTCCTACATCTTGATGGCAAATTTGGAATCCTTGGCACTATAAAGTGGCGCCCAGTTCTAGTACTTGTGTATCTCTGGATGCTAAAGCTTTGGACAAGTCCTTCCAGGATCTTCCACATGTATATTATGGTATATTTTTCTCGCCTACGCTCTAAGGAATAGTGTCTTAATCTCTTGAATCTTTCTCAATAGGCTATATGCTGCATAGTGGCTATCTTTTTCATGTAGCTTCGTTGGATTGCCTGAAGTTCTGTGATTAATTTGACATTGGTTGGTGATCATAGCTGGGAGCAATTTTCAAAGTGGCTTAGAACAAGTGAACTCTAGAGGACCATCATGGTTTCCTGGTCTCTTGTTCTAAACGTTCTCAGAACCCATCCGGTCAGCCGCCTACATTTCATTGCCAGTTTAGCAACAAGCATATGAACGGTTGCATTATTACTGATGTAAATACCCAGGTCTTGCACTGATTGTGTCTCTGGGATTGCAATCCCTCCAAATCCAGTGTATTTATTGCATTTAGTTTTGCATGTTGATAGCATAAAGCTTGAAACCTTTCAGCATTAAACAGCATGCTATTCTTTTCAGCCAACTTGTATATTTTGTCTAGCTCACGATGCAGGTGCATAGTGTCTTCAGGGTTCTGTATTACCTGTGAAACTTTTGTATCATCTGCATAACTTGTGATCGTAGCCTTCTGTGTGGCTGAGGTTATTCTGAGAGGGCCATTATGAGCAGAAGTGTTCCCAAAACAGAGCCTTGCGGAAGACCGGTCCCTATTTGCGTATCATTGGAGGCGGCTACATTGGCTACTACCACCTGACTTCTATCCTTCAGAAAGTCATGAAGCCATTCTCACAATTTTCCAACTATGCCAAGATCACGCAGTTTGTGACGTATCGTTCCATGATCGACTTGGGAAAGTCGAGATGTATCACTTCAACGTCTGAGTGGTTGAGCATCTTTTTCAGTACCCAGTCAGAGTGTTCTAAGAATGTATATATATATATATATATATATATATATATATATATATAGAGAGAGAGAGAGAGAGAGAGAGAGAGAGAGATAAATAGATAGATAGATAGATAGATAGTTAGTCAGTTAGATAGATAGATAGATAGATAGATAGAAAGATAGATAAATAGACAGACAGATAGACAGATGGATAGATATATAGATAGATAGATCGATAGATAGATAGATAGATAGATAGATAGATAGATAGATAGATAGATAGATAGACAGATAGACAGATGGATAGATAGATAGGTAGATAGATAGA
>NC_043023.1:17728387-17738387 GCF_006345805.1 Octopus sinensis
TACACACATATATATACATATATAGACATACATTTATATATAATCACATTATACATACATGCATGCATGCATACATACACATATACATACATAAACACATACATATATGCATACATACATACATATATACATACATACATGCATGCATGCAAATATACATACATGTATACATATATGCTTGCATACATACACGTATACATACATGCATGCATCCATACATATATACATACATATATATACACATATTCATGCATATATATATGTATGCATGTGTATGTAAGTGAAGGCGCATGGCTTAGTGGTTAGGGCATTCGGCTGACGATTGTCAGGTTGTGAGTTCGATTCCCGGCGAGGCGTTGTGTCCTTGAGCAAGACAATTTATTTCCCGTTGCTCCTGTACACTCAGCTGGCAAAAATGGGTTGTACCTGTATGTCAAAGGGCCGGCCTTGTCACACTCTGTGTCACGCTGAATCTCCCTGAGAACTACGTTAAGGGTACTCGTGTCTGTGGATTGCTCAGTCACTTGCACGTTAATTCCACGAGGGTACATATCCGGGAATATTTGTTAATGGATAACCGGCAGTCACCCATGCATAAAGCATAGCCTCTCTGTGCCAACAATGTTATCCAATGGCAAGTCAAAGACAGATGCAGCTTCGGCCCAGGGATGTCACAACTCATTTCAACAGTTGAGTGAACTGGAGTAAAGTGAAATAAAGTGTCTTGCTCACTAACTTCAACACACAGCCGTTCCATGAATCGACAATGTTCGCAAAGTAGGAGCTACCCTCATCCCTATCACCGTGCCCGATTTTTGTCTATAATTGTCCTCGTTTAAGTTGAAGAAGTTGTTATGTAGGATGGATTTTGTTCCTTCAACAATGAATTCCTTTCTTATTCGGTCATTTGGGAAATTTTCCTGCCAGGATTCTACAGCCATTATTCCGAAATCGTGAGGAATCGATGTGTAGAGGTTTATTATATCGAATGAAACCAGAAAGGAGTCCTTACGGAGATAGTTTAAAAAGTTCAGATCATCCCTTAAAAACTCGGTATATGTTTCACATTCCCAAAAGTGTATCCTTCAATTTTGTAAAGAAAAATATTTCAAATTTCTGTGCAATTGGCTCTAATTTCTATTACCATATACGGTCGCATACAAAACCTGCGAAACTGGGCCGTAATCTGTCAATTATTTATATATATATATATATATATTATATATATATATATGTGTGTGTGTGTGTTGTGTCTATGTCTGTCCCCACAGCATCGCTAATATAAATATATATATATATATATATATATATATATATATATATATATATTCAATATAGGGTGGCAAAAAATTTTGTAGAATTTTTTTGTCACCAGCGGCCTAGTGGGAAAAAATTAAATAGTCATAGACCATTTATAATTTCAACATCACAATCAAGGAACGGCCATAATAGGCCATTCACCCACTAGAAATAACAGCCAAAGCTTCAACCGCAAAATAACATTAATTCCGCAAACCGAGAAAATAAAAAAAACGTTTACCCTGTAATTTCTTATACGATGCACCGTTTCATCTACTGTTTAATGGTAAACTAACCTGATTAAATTAAATCAAGCCAATCTTCCATAGGCCCTTAGATTCGTCAGTAAGAAATAGCCAGATCGGAACAGATATTTTCACGAGGCACTTCTGTCCCTGCCTCGGCAATATCTGACCTGAAATTTTCAAATCATCGCACTCGCGCCAAATTTATCGGCAGCAAATAAATATAAGCCGCCGATTCCATTACGGAATCAACCAGAAAATTCATAATTAATCAATATAGGGTGGCAAAAAAACTTTGTAGAATTTTTTTGTCACCAGCGGCCTAGTGGGAAAAAATTAAATAGTCATAGACCATTTATAAGTTCAACATCACAATCAAGGAACGGCCATAATAGGCCATTCACCCACTAGAAATAACAGCCAAAGCTTCAACCGCAAAATAACATTAATTTTAATTCTGCAAACCAGGAGAAAATTTTAAAAAATAAAAAAAAACAAAACGTTTACCCTGTAATTTCTTATACGATGCACCGTTTCATCCACTGTTTAATGGTAAACTAACCTGATTAAATTAAATCAAGCCAATCTTCCATAGGCCCTTAGATTCGTCAGTAAGAAATAGTCAGATCGGAACAGATATTTTCACGAGGCACTTCTGTCCCTGCCTCGGCAATATCTGACCTAAAATTTTCAAATCATCGCACTCGCGCCAAATTTATCGGCGGCAAATAAATATAAGCCGCCGATTCCATTACGGAATCAACCAGAAAATTCATAATTAATCAATATAGGGTGGCAAAAAAAAACATGGTTCAGGGTTCAGTCCCACTGCGTGGCATTTTGGGCAGGTGTCTTCTGCTATAGCCCCGGGCCGACTAATGCCTTGTGAGTGGATTTGGTAGACCGAAAATGAAAGAAGCCTGTCGTATATATGTATAATATATATATATATATATATAATATATATATATTATATATATATATATATATATATTATGTATGTTGTGTTGTGTGTCTGTGTTTGTCCCCCTAGCATTGCTTGACAACCGATGCTGGTGTGATTACGTCCCCGTCATCTAGCGGTTCGGCAAAAAGAGACCGATAGAATAAGTACTGGGCTTACAAAGAATAAGTCCCGGGGGTTGATTTGCTCGACTAAAGGCGGTGCTCCAGCATGGCCGCAGTCAAATGACTGAAACAAGTAAAAGAAAGAGAAAGTATATATATATATATATATATATATATATATATATATATATATATATATATATATATATATATCTATACATATATATATACATATATATAAAATATATAATATATATATATATATATATAGATATATATATATATATATTATATATATATATGTATGTATGTATGTATGTATATGCATATATACATATATATATATATATTGGACAGATTTCCATGCAGTTTCCATGCATAAATATGTATGTATGAATGTATGTATGTATGTATGTATGTATGTATGTATGTATGTATGCATGTATGTATGCATGCATGTATGTATGCATGCATGTGCGAACGTATGTATGCATATATGTATATGCATGCGTGTATGTATGTATGCAAGCATGCATGTATATATATATATATATGTGTATGTATATAGGTATATATGTGTGTATATGTATATATGTATAAATGTATGTATGAATATACGCAAGCATGGATGAATATTTGCAAGTGCATTCATATCTGATTGCGTATATGTATTAAGGGTGTGTGTGTGTGTGTGTGTGTCTGTGTGTGTGTGTGTGCATGCGTTAGTGAGATATTTTGTGTGTATGCTTGTCATCTGATCGCAACCTGACACGTTGTTACTTTGTTTATGTCACTATAAATAAACTTTTACCGTTACAGGTCGGAAGCATAAGAACAGATTACAAATAAATAAATAAATATATAGGTCCAGTTAAAGCGACGAAAATTTTTCAAGCCGGAGCCGTAGCATGGCCACAATCCAATGAACGAAAGAAATCCAAGGTTACTAAGGAGCTTCTAGAAGCCTGAAGCTTGCCTATGTAACCTTTCGAGGTCAAACTTAATGGTCACAGGCTTCTGATCACTGTAGTTGACGTAGTGAAATTGTGCACGCACAAATACATCTTTAACTATACATCTAAGAAATAGCCTGTCCATATAAGATCTAGAAGACCCATCGCTATTCATCCATGTCCACAGTGGAGCGTCTGGGTGTTCTAGTATATACAGATTTAACCAGCAAAAAACGCTTAAGCAGATCGAAGAGATACGTGTTTCTCCTCCTATCCTATTCGAGCAAACGCAATCCACTAAGGAGTGTGACGTTCCTAGAAAATTCTCTAGCCTAGAAAATTGTCTAACTGTCCGGCCGTCGGAGTTCATAAACAGCCCCCAGCCTGAAAGACTTATCAATGATGAGGGTTACATCAAAGACGACCAGGCTACTCCCACCCCCGGATCAATAAAGATTACTCTTGTCGCTGAATCGAATTTTAGACCACCTATCCTCACATTTCTCGTAGCAATTTAGGAGAGGAGAAATGCTTGTCAGTCCACTCAGCCAGGTTTCTCTAACTACTACAACATCCAAATTAAGCGACACGAGGTCATTGAGGAAAAGCCCTTATTTCCAATTCGATGATAGAATGCAAATATTGAAAGACTCAACGTTGAGAGTAAACATGAAAAAAATAATTTGGTCAACCTTAGGTTGGAGATGGGCGTTCACTCCTCCCCTTCCATTTATTTCGGAGCTTGTGAAGTCTCTGGGTGTGTGTTTGTGTGTGTGTGAGTGTGTGTGTGTGTGTGGTGTGTGTGCGTGTGTGTGTGTGTGTGTGTGTGTGTGTACACGTTCATGTGTGTTCTTATCCTACGATTGCAGCCTGACACGGTGTTGCTTTGTTTATGTCTCTATAAAGCAACGTTGAGCGATCCAGGACGAAAGAAAAAGGAAAAATTAGAAATTAATAAATAAACATGTCCAGTTAATCCGTCAGAAACTCTTGAAGGCGGTGCTCCAGCATGGCCACTATCCAATGAATGAAAAAAATCGAAGGGACTGAGCAAACTGCTAAAACCTTTGATTTAAGGATGTTCTATAGAGCTTATTACTGAATAACTCCAACCTCCCATGCTTCACTCTCTCCTTCCCTCTCCCTCTCTCACAAACACACACACCCACACCCACCCACACACACACATACACACACACACACACACATACAAACCCATACACAAATAGACACAGGGAAAGAAGCACAGGCACACAGAATAAAAGCACACGCGCAGAAATATACGCTAACGTTAATACGCATATTTTACGTCAAGGGAGGCTACTCTCTATTATATGACCTGTAATTGTGAATTATCTCCCTTAACACTATTTTATAATTCTTTTTAGATGCGCTGAATATAACCTACATTTTACGGACTATCGATTGTATTTCTTAAACATTTGAAGGCTGTCATGCTGGAGCACTGCATTGAAGTGTTTAGTCAACCACACAGCGTGTTGTGCTTCTCTTCATTCAGATTGCTGCTTATTTGTTTGTTCTGTCTTCATATAACAGCTACGTTACATGGATGTAAACAAAAACAGTTGATGTCAAGTGGTGAATATTGGACAAACAGAAGCATATATGGCTATATATGTATAAGTGTGTGTGTGTGTATATATATATGACGTGATCACGTGACCGACAAGGCTATCAGATGTTGCTTCACATCGCTGGTCACAATGCACTTCGCATTGTTTTAGCCTTCAAATGACGCCACCCCGATGGCTAAGCAAGCAGGCCAACAGACGAAAGAGTGGGAGAAAGTTGTGGCGAAAGAGTACAGCAGGGATCCCCACCAGCCCCTGTCGGAGCCTAGTGGAGCTATAGGTGATTTCGAACACCATACACTCACAACGCTCGGTCTGGGAATCGAAAACGCGATACTACGACCGCGTGTCCGCTGCCCGAACCACTCGGCCATTGCGCCTCCATTTATATATGTATATTTATTCATTTACATATATATATATATATATATATATATATATATATATATATATATATATATATATATATATATAGGGTGACATGGAGGAGATTTATCCCACCCCTCCTACTTTTTCGTGAAATACGTAGTAAAATTTGGAGATAATGATTCTAAATAAAGTCATTGTTTGTAAAATGCCATTTATTGAAAATAAAATAAATAAATCTCGCCTCCCGATTCTACGGTTTTTAACCAGACTATCTACATGCTAGAAATAGAAGCCATTCCTCGCGCAAATTTCTTTTGGCTCATAATTACAGTCTCTGTATCGAATGCTTTGCATTTTACCCCATGGGGCCACCGAGTCACTTCGTTACTATCATCTATCTCTTGTAGTTCCTACTCTTCGTTTTCTCTTCCTCTCTGCTTCCGCAATGTGAAAGTACATGGCTCAGTGGTGAGATCGTCAGGCTCACAATCACGAGATAGTGAGATCGATTCATGGAACGGGCTGTTTGTTGAAGTTCTTGAGCAAGACACTTTATTTCACGTTACTCCAGTTCATTCAGCTGTTGAAATGATTTGTGACATCCCTGGGCCGAAGCTGTATCAGTCTTCGAATTGCCCTTGGATAACTTTGTTGGCATGGAGAGGGTATGCTGTTATGCATGGGTGTCTGCCGGTCATCCATAAACAAACTTGCCCGGATACGTACCTTGGTGGGGAACTTTCTAGGTGGAATCCCCTGGTCATTCATTACCAAAGAGGATCTACAAAAACATGCACTACCGTACCTCCTTCTCCTAAATCTTTCACTTTTCCACTAGCATGAAACTGACCCCACCCCTCCAACAGGATGGCAAGTTTGGAGTCAGTGACACTATGCAGTGGCGCCCAATTATGTTACTTCTGTAACTCTGGATACTAAAGTTTTTGACAAGTCCTTCCAGGATCATTCAAGATGTATATTATGGCATTTCTTTCTCACCTACACTCTAAGGAATAGCGTCTTAATCTCTTGAGTCTTTTCCAATAGCTTATATACTGCATAGAGGCTACCTTTTTCGTGTAGCTTCGTTGTATTGTCTCACGTTCTGCGATTAATTTGACACTGGTTGGTGACCATAGCCGAGAGCAATTGTCAAAGTGGCTTAGGACAAGTGTCCTCTAGAAGACCATCATGGTTTCCTGGTCTCTTGTTCTAAACGTTCTAAGAATGCATCCAGTCAGCCGCCTACATTTCATTGCCAATTTATCAACATGCACATGAAAGGTTGCATCATTACTCATGTAAATGCCCAGGTCTCGCACTGATTGTGCCTCTGGGATTGCAATCCCTCCAGGTCTAATGTATTTACTGGGTATTGCATTCAGTTTTGCATGCTGATAGCATAAAGCTTTTAACTTTTCAGCATTGAACTGCATGCTATTCTTTTCGGCCCATTTGGTATATTTCATCCAGCTCACATTGTAGGTGCATAGCGTCTTTAGGGTTCTGTATTACATGTGAAACTTTTGTATCATCTGCATTATATATATATATAATTTCAACAATTGAGGGTAAAATTAATTAATTAATCAATTTCACCAAGTATTCAGTATGCAAAGGGACCATTTAAGGCGAATTCAAATTATTACATTATATAAAAGGGCTTAGTAAAATAAATTACTTTGCCGCATACTGAACTCATTAGAAATAGCAGCTAAAAAAACTTTTTTAAAACTATTTCCAATACTTAAAGAAAACCTCTCTCATATAGTGTTTGCTCAATTCAACTCACGAAAGTATGGGGGTAGAGACATTAAAAAAATCAAATGCAAATACTGAATACTTGGTGAAATTGATTAATTAATTAATTTTACCCTCAATTGTTGAAATTATAATTCATCTCTCTCTACTTAATGCCTCGGATTTTACCGAAAAAAGCATAGTGTTTGCTGATTTTAACCCACGCTGGTGGAAAGGGGAGAGCAGAAATTCTTCGCTTGCATATTTGAGTTTGCTGGCACTGTTAGTTTCGAGCAGATCTTCAGAAGCGATAACAAGCCGAAAGGGTATGCTCCCACTTTCAGTGTTTTCAAATCCAAACCAGGGAGTTCTGAGCTGATGATAGAAATGTCGATTTTGACTAATCTTGAAACGTACGTTCTCAAATAACCTTTGCATTTGATTTTTTTAATGTCTCTACCCCCATACTTTCGTGAGTTGAATTGAGCAAGCACTATATGAGAGAGGTTTTCTTTAAGTATTGGAAATAGTTTTAAAAAAGTTTTTTTAGCTGCTATTTCTAATGAGTTCAGTATGCGGCAAAGTAATTTATTTTACTAAGCCCTTTTATATAATGTAATAATTTGAATTCGCCTTAAATGGTCCCTTTGCATACTGAATACTTGGTGAAATTGATTAATTAATTAATTTTACCCTCAATTGTTGAAATTATATATATATATATATATATATATATATTTTCAATTAGTCAATTTAGGGTAGCAAAAAAATTCAATAGAAATTTATCGCTACCAGCGGCCTGGTGGAAAAGAGAAAATAGTCATCGACTAAATATATAAATATAACAATTTAGGAGTGACCCTAACAGGTCACTCGTCCACCAGAAAGAGCAGCCATAACTCACACCGCCAAGTAGTAGTAATTCAGAAATTAGGTGAAAATTTAAAAACATTTACCCTAATTCATCGACGTTGCAACGTTTCTGTGTCATTAATGATTAAATTAGCTTAATTAAATTAAATTAAGCTAATCTACCATAGGTTACACTTCATCAGTAAAAAACCTGGGAGAGACAAATATACACGAGGCGTCTGTATCGATGCCTACGGAATATCTGTCTTAAAATTTTCAAGACTGACGTATTCGCGCCAAACTTATCAGCAGTAAATATAAACTGCCGATTCAATCTCAGAATTATTCAGAAAATTATCAATTAGTCAATTTAGGGTAGCAAAAAAATTCAATAGAAATTTATCGCTACCAGCGGCCTGGTGGAAAAGAGAAAATAGTCATCGACTAAATATATAAATATAACAATTTAGGAGTGACCCTAACAGGTCACTCGTCCACCAGAAAGAGCAGCCATAACTCACACCGCCAAGTAGTAGTAATTCAGAAATTAGGTGAAAATTTAAAAACATTTACCCTAATTCATCGACGTTGCAACGTTTCTGTGTCATTAATGATTAAATTAGCTTAATTAAATTAAATTAAGCTAATCTACCATAGGTTACACTTCATCAGTAAAAAACCTGGGAGAGACAAATATACACGAGGCGTCTGTATCGATGCCTACGGAATATCTGTCTTAAAATTTTCAAGACTGACGTATTCGCGCCAAACTTATCAGCAGTAAATATAAACTGCCGATTCAATCTCAGAATTATTCAGAAAATTATCAATTAGTCAATTTAGGGTAGCAAAAAAATTCAATAGAAATTTATCGCTACCAGCGGCCTGGTGGAAAAGAGAAAATAGTCATCGACTAAATATATAAATATAACAATATTTATATATTTAGTCGATGACTATTTTCTCTTTTCCACCAGGCCGCTGGTAGCGATAAATTTCTATTGAATTTTTTTGCTACCCTAAATTGACTAATTGATAATTTTCTGAATAATTCTGAGATTGAATCGGCAGTTTATATTTACTGCTGATAAGTTTGGCGCGAATACGTCAGTCTTGAAAATTTTAAGACAGATATTCCGTAGGCATCGATACAGACGCCTCGTGTATATTTGTCTCTCCCAGGTTTTTTACTGATGAAGTGTAACCTATGGTAGATTAGCTTAATTTAATTTAATTAAGCTAATTTAATCATTAATGACACAGAAACGTTGCAACGTCGATGAATTAGGGTAAATGTTTTTAAATTTTCACCTAATTTCTGAATTACTACGACTTGGCGGTGTGAGTTATGGCTGCTCTTTCTGGTGGACGAGTGACCTGTTAGGGTCACTCCTAAATTGTTATATATATATATATATATATATATATATATATATATATATATATATATGTATATACATGTGTGTGAAGCAAAATTGAAGGGTATAATTGTGTAGGAATATCCCATAGGCGTTAGATACAGAGTACATACGTATGTTCCAATAACAGTTTGTGTACGATTTGCTGCTTTTTCTAGCATGTGGATATCCTGTTTGAAGCCCATAGAATCGGGAGGGGAGAGGGTTGATGCAGATTTTTTTATTTTATATTCGAGAATTTCCAGAATCATGATCTCGTTTTTTTTATCACCTTTTTTGCTCCAAAAAACTTTGGAAAGCGAAAAATGAAGACAGGAGGGTGCAATTGAAATTTGGAATCGGTATCTCCATAAACGAAAACATGGCTCTCCGTAAAAAATACAAAATCGTGTTAGGGGTGGGTTACGTCTCCACAATGTGTACCTCACCTTACCACCAAGGTGAACAGGAGAAAGAAATATCTC
>NC_043023.1:17740887-17743387 GCF_006345805.1 Octopus sinensis
CATCTCTAACCTAAGGTAGACCAAATATTTTCTTCATGTTTACACTCAACGTAAGGTCTTTAAATGTTTGCAGCCAGGCAACGAATTGGAATCAACGGATCTTCCTCAATGACCTCAGGTCGCAAAATTTGGATGTGGTAGTAGTGAGAGAAACCTGGCTGAGTGCAATTTCAAGCATTTCTCCCCTCCTAAACTGCTACGAGAATTGTTTTCTCCTGGTCACCTTGGTGGTAAGGTGAGGTACACATTGTGGAGACGTAACCCACCCTAACACGCTTTTGTATTTTTTACGGAGAACCATGTTTTCGGTTATGGAGATACCGATTCAACATTCCAATTGCACCCTCCTTTCTTCATTTTTCGCTTTCCAAAATTTTTTGGGGCAAAATAGGTGATAAAAAAAAACGAGATCATGATTCTGGAACTTTTCGAAAATAAAATAAAAAAATCTGCATCAACCCTCTCCCCTCCCGATTCTATGGGCTTCAAACAGGATATCCACATGCTAGAAAAAGCAGCAAATCGCACACAAACTACTTTTGGAACATACGTGTGTACTCTGTATCGAACGCCTATGGGATATTCCTACACAATTGTACCCTTCAATTTGCTTCACACACATGCATATATATATATATATATATGTATATATATATATACATATATATATATATATATATATATATATATATATTGAGAGAGAGAGAGAGAGAGAGAGAGAGAGAGAGAGAGAATTTTGTTCTTTACAGTTTTGTTCTTTATCGCATTTGGACAGGCAAACCGGCCGTAGGAGATATTTTTTTGTAAGCCTTTTATTTATTTAATCACTCTCATTTTGCCGAACCGCTGAGTAACGGGGTCGTAAAAACACAAGCATCTGTAATCAAGCGATGTTGCGGGGACACACACAGACACACAGACATACATACACACATACACACACACACAAACACACACACAAACACACACATACCAACACAAACACACACACACACACACACAAACATACACACGTATATGTATATATATATATATATATATATATATATATATATATATATATATATATATATATATATATAAATATACGATGGGCTTTTTTTCAGTTTCCGTTACCAAATCCACTCACAAAGTCTTGGTCGTCCTGAGGCTATAGTAGAAGACACATACCCAAGGTAACACGCAGTGGGACTGAACTAGGAACCATGTCGTTCGTTAGCAAGCTAATTAACACACACCCAATATAATATATATATATATATATATCAATAATCATTTACAAAACAATTCTAAATTGCTTATAATCATGTTCATCATTTCCTTGATTGTCATCATCAACAAAGTAAATAACATCATCATCATTGTCATCATCATCTAACATCCATGTTCCTTTCTGGCTTGGACTGGACAGGATCCAAGGACTGCACTCCGCTCAAATGTCTGTTTTGGTCTCCTATTTCTGGTTAGATGCCTTTCCTAACATCAACCAATTCACGGCATGGGCTCGGTGATTTTATCATACTACCCGCTATTGAGGTTGCCATCTCAATCTGCTTCAACCCCCACCCCTCCCGATTCTACGGGCTTCAAACAGGATATCCACATGCTAGAAAAAGCAGCCAAATCTCACACATGCATGTATGTATACATTAGCATCGGTTGTCAATCGATGTTGTGGGGAGAAACACAGGCACACAAACGTATACACATTAATATCTATCTACCTATCTATCTATCTATCTGTCTATCTATCTATCTACCTATCTATCTATCTATCTATCTATCTATCTATCTATCTATCTATCTATCTATCTATCTATCTATCTATCTATCTATCTATCTATCTATCTAACTGACTAACTATCTATCTATCTATCTATCTATCTATCTATCTATCTATTTATTTATCTATCTATCTATTTATCTCTCTCTCTCTTTCTCTCTCTCTCTATCTCTCTCTCTCTCTCTTCTATTATATATATATATATATATATATATATATATAACTATATATATATATATACATTCTTAGAACACTCTGACTGGGTACTGAAACAGCTGCTCAACCACTCAGATGTTGAAGTGATATATCTCGACTTTGCCAAGGCCTTTGATAAAGTCGATCATGGAACGATACGTCACAAACTGCGTGATCTTGGCATAGTTGGAAAATTGTGAGAATGGCTTCATGACTTTCTGAAGGATAGAAGTCAGGTGGTAGTAGCCAATGTAGCCGCCTCCAATGATACGCAAATAGGGACCGGTCTTCCGCAAGGCTCTGTTTTGGGAACACTTCTGCTCATAATGGCCCTCTCAGAATGCCCTCAGCCACACAGAAGGCTAAGTTATGCAGATGATACAAAAGTTTCACAGGTAATACAGAACCCTGAAGACACTATGCACCTGCATTGTGAGCTGGACAAAATATAAGTTGGCTGAAAAGAATAGCATGCTGTTTAATGCTGAAAGTTTCAAGCTTTATGCTATCAACATGCAAAAC
>NC_043023.1:17748387-17810321 GCF_006345805.1 Octopus sinensis
TCAGTTATAGAGTGGTTTAAAGGTATTAGCTATAAGAATAATTGTAGTTTCACACAATTCGACATTATTGACTTTTACCCGTCGATATCTAGGACGTTGCTCCTAAGGGCATTGGACTTCGCCAAGCAGTATGTCAACATCGATAGCTCGGAAATTGAAATTATTATGCATGCGAGGAAATCGCTTCTGTTTTTCGAGGATTCCACCTGGATTAAGAAGACTGAGGATTCTCTTTTCGATGTACCGATGGGGGCATACGACGGGGCTGAATTATGTATGCTCATAGGAGCCTTTATTCTCCATAATCTAAAAATAGAATTCCCATTTATAGATGCAGGTCTATATAGGGATGACGGCCTTATAGCCACGCATAATCTAAACGGCCATGAATCAGATAGACTTAGGAAGGACCTTATAGCTTTCTTTCAAAGGATGGGCTTACGGATTACGATAGATACTAACCTGAATAGTGTAGATTTTTTAGACGTAAATTTTAATGCAAGATCGGATAGATTTAAACCTTTCCGTAAGCCCAATGAAAAGCTATCGTATATTAGCAAAGATTCGAACCATCCACCAGTTATCCTTAGCAACTTAGTCAGCAATGTAGGTAGAAGAATATCTTCAATTTCTTCGGACGAGGCAGCATTCCATAATGCTGCACCTTATTACGATAGCGCATTAAAGAATAGTGGATTCTCGGAGAAGATCCAGTCAACCAGCTTAATGCTAATAATAATGCTGCACGAAGAACTAGGACCAGGAAAGTTTTGTGGTTCAACCCGGCTTTCAATTTGGCCGTAAAGACTAATATAGGTAAGGAATTTTTGAGATTAGTCTCTAAGCATTTTAAGCAGGGTCATAAATTCTACAGAATATTTAATAGAAGAACCCTGAAGGTTAGCTATTCTTGTTGCAGAAATTTCGCCTCTTACATTAGCCAACATAATAGGAAGCTAATTGAGATTAGACATGGTGCCGAGCCCATTAAGAAATGTAATTTCAAAAACGAAAGCTCCTGTCCGTTAGAAGGGAAATGTCTAGTGAAAGGAGTAGTTTATAGAGCCAAGGTGCAAGTGGAAGGCTCATCGGAATACAAGACATACACAGGGGCTTCAGAAAATTCATTTAAAACAAGATTTTATTCTCATAAGAATTCTTTTAAATACCCAGAGAATAGGAAGAAAATCAGCCTAGCAAAATATGTCTGGGAACTAAAAGAAAAGGAAGCCCCACCTTTCAACGTGACATGGAGCATTCTGGACAGGGCGGCACCATACAGGCATGGAGCTTACAAATATAATTTCAAGTGCAGGCTTTGCTTATTAGAGAAAATGCACATATTATTCAAAGACAATAATTCTTTGAATCAAAGAAGTGAGTTAATGAACTTATGTAGGCACGCGGCTAAATTTAAAATGTCGAATATAAATATACCATATGGATAGAGTATATATTTTGTATTTTGATTTTGATTTTGATTTTGACTCTTGAGCGCTACGACGGATCTATAGCAAAGTCTTATTGTTTCTACATATATATTAGGAAAACCTACAAACTTTGTTTTCATGTTATTGTATTGCATAAGATTACCTTGATTATTTATATTACCTTGATTATTTATAAATGACCCAAAATAGGATGTTATATTTTATTTTATATGTCTTTCGTATATATTTTTATTAATGCACCCATTTTTTAAAAGCAATGTTTTTTTTTTAAAAAAGCAATGTTGTCAAATTTAGAATGTTTATATAAGTTTGTGTATAGCAAAGCATATGTATTTGTAAGCATGCGTATCTGTGTATGTGTAAGTGAAAGTATGCTTGTGCTTAAGCACGCATACACACGACGGTATGTATATGTATCAATTCAAACTTGTGTATGTATACTGGCCTCTATAGATGCCAATAATATCGCTACAAGTTTTTTCCCCACCCCTCCTTCGTTCCTTTTTCTCTCTTTCCCTTTCTTTCGTTCCCCCTCCTTGCTCAGTATATGAGAATTGCTACATAGATGAATTTTAGCTTGCGTGCGAGACGGTTTGCGTGAATATATGTACACATGCTTTTATGTGTATAATTTAGATTCATATTCATACGTCTGTATATGTATGTATGGCGTTACGCGCATCCTTTTGTGTATGTTGATTTATATATGTGGATTTTAATATAAATATGTATTGCAGTATTTATAACAGGTTTAATTTCTATGCATTAATTTGTACTGTCTTCATTAACGGCAATAGGTTTTTTCCTCGGTTTTTTCCTCGGATTTTATAATTTTTATAAGTTTTTTTTATATATATATACATATATTTTTGACCTTTTTGTTATCGCTCGAAGATTGACCGTTTTTTTCTAAAGGGCCAATCAAACAAGTCCATTTCTTTTTAAAGGTGTAGCGTTTGTAAGAGTATAGATTGAATTAATATATAAGTTCCATTCTAGCAAAAACTGTCTGATGAACGGCAACGAGAAACTCAGAGTAACAGATTTTGTTGAATTTTCTGCTGCTTAAAATAAAGTATATATATATATATATATATATATATATATATAGATATATATATATATATATATATATACATATATATATATATAAATGTCTGCTTTGGTCTGCTATTTCTGGTTAGATGCCCTTCCAAACATCAACCATTTTGCAGCATGGGCTCGGTGCTTTTTATCATACTCCCCGACAATTCAGGTTGCCATGCAGGTCGCATAACTGAAAATCCTGTTGGAGGGGTGGGGTCAGTTTCATGCTCGTGGATAAGGGAATGATTTAAGAGGTAGGGTAGTGCATGTTTTTGTAGATCCTGTTTGGTAATGAATGACCAAGAGATGACACCTAGAAGGTTCCCCAACAAGGTACATATCCGGGCAAATTTGTTTATGGATGTCCGGCGGTCACCCATGCATAACAGAATATCCTCTCCATGCCAACAAAGTTATCCAATGGCAAGTCAAAGACTGATACAGCTTCGGCGCAGTGATGATGCAACTCATTTCAACAGCTGAGTGAACTGGAGTACGTGAAATAAAGTGTCTTGCTCAATTACTTCAACACACAGTCCGTTCCATGAATCGAACTCATTATCTCGCGATTGTGATACTGACGATATCACCACTGAGCCATGCACTTCCACAGAACGGAAGGAGAAAGAAAGAGAAAATGAAAAGAAGGAACTACAAGAGATAGATGATGGTAACGAAGTGACTCGGTGGCCCCATGGGGGTAAAATGCAAATCATTCGATACAGGGTCTGTAATTATGTGCCCCAAAAAGTTTGCGTGAGGTATGGCTTTTATTTCTAGCATGTAGATAGCCTGGTTGAAAACCGTAGACTCGGGATGCGAGGGCTTCTTTTTCTTTTGAATAAATGGCATTTTACAAACAATGACTTTTTTTAGAATCATTATCTCCAAACTTTTCTACGTATTTTACAAAAAAGTGGGAAGGGTGAGTTAAATCTGCGCCATATACGCCTATACATACATACATACATACATACATACATACATACATACATACATATATATATATATATATATATATATATATATATATACACACACACACACTTATACATTTATAGTCTTGATTGTCATCATCAACAGAGTAAATAACATCATCATCATTGTCATCATCATCTAACATCCATGTTCCTTTCTGGCATGGGCTGGACACGATCCAAGGACTGCACTGCGCTCAAATGTCTGCTTTGGTCTCCTAATTCTGGTTAGATTCCCTTCCTAACATCAACCAATTCACAGCATGGGCTCGGTGCTTTTATCATACTACCCGCTATTGAGGTTGCCATCACAATCTGCTTCAACCCCCACCCCTCCCGATTCTACGGGCTTCAAACAGGATATCCACATGCTAGAAAAAGCACCCAAATCACACCCAAACTGTATTTTGGCTCATACGTACACAATCTGTATCGAATGCCTATGGGTTATTCCTACACAAATATGACCCTCGATTTTGCCTCCTTTTAGCTGGAAGAAAGGTTCATATCTTTAGTAAAATTTTTGATATATGGTGTACATGCTGATTATATTGGAATTCTTTTAGAAAAAGTTTTTCCTAGAGGTGGGGAGAATTTCAAAAAATTCCAATATCGGCATTTTTTGGACGAAGAAAGCTTTGATGAAATAATGAAAGAAATATGCAATCAATCTACTAATCTACTGCCACACCCACCCATCCACACACATGCATATATACTCTTCACTCTGTACTGTTTTACTTGTTTTAGGGCATTTGATTGTGACCATGCTGGAACACCGCCTTTAGGCAGGCAAATCGATCCAGGGCTTATTTTTTTGTAAGCCTATTACTTATTCAATCACCCTCATTTTCCCGAACCGCTAGGTTACGGGGTCGTAAAGACACCAGCATCGTTTGTCAAGCGATGTTGTGGGGACAAACAGAGACACACAAACATATACACACACATATGTATGTATGTATGTATGTATGTATGTATGTATGTATGTATGTATGTATGTATGTATGTATGTATGTATCTATGTATGCATTCATGTAAGTATGTATGTATGTATGTATATATGTAGGAAGGAGGAACTCTTGAGAGTCAACAGCCATCCAATAAATGTTTAATCTTTTATTTTTCTGTGTTTCTTTTTTTTCTTAATGCTTAAGGCTGTAACATACGCGGGGACATAGAAATAACCGGACTGAATACCCGATCGCGCGGTTAAACCATTGGGAGTGAAGGACTCCTAGTCTTTGTTAGGGCATCCTTCTAGGAGAAGGTAACTCAGGTAAATGGGATAACTCCGACATAAAACCTGCGGCTCAGTGGTTACCGATGATGTTGACTTGTTCTTCTTTTCGGATTATGGCTTCTGTTGCTTAGTGTGTGGGATTGCCTCAGTGCACAGTCTTTCCTCACTTTGAAAATATCTTTGTGCACAGGCATTGCACGATAACAACATTGGATTTATTAAAGTGATTAACTAATTCATGATTGTTGATAGTGCTGTGAGTCTCAACTGAATGGCTGGCTGTAGCCTTAAAAAGCAAAAATCAATGATGTACCAAAACAGTATAAAAATAAATGGCAGTAAGGACTCTGGAACCACATCAGCTGAAGGAGTCTGGCCCGGCAGGGGTTCCGGAGCATCACAGCCTGAACCCGGCCGTCATCATGCTACTCTGATAGAACCAAAGAAAATAATGGATATTGGTTGTTGGAATGTACGGACACTGCTTGACCATAAGTCCTCTGAATGTCCTGAAAGAAGGACTGCGCTTGTTGCGAAGGAGGTTCAACGCTATGATCTTGACATCGTTGCTTTATCTGAGACGAGATTACCTGGAGATGGTCATCTTACAGAATCTTGTGGAAAATATACATTCTCTTGGAAAGGGAGAGATGAAAAGTTTAGAGGAGAAGCTGGAGAGGCATTTGCTGTTAAGACTACTCTTGTGGTCAAGTTGGAAGAATTCCCAATCGAAATTAACGAGCGTCTTATGTCCATGAGAATCCCTTTGGCTAAAGAAAATTATATGACATTGGTGAGTTTGTAAGCTCCAACTATGTGCTATACAGATGACGAAAAACTTTCTTTCTACCATGCTTTGAAGGGCATTATAAGAAATATCCCTCGGGCAGACAAAGTCATCGTACTGGGTGACTTTAATGCTAGAGTGGGTAGGGATTTTAATACATTGAGTGTAATTGCAAAGCATGGGGTGGGGAAGTGCAATAGTAATGGCATTCTTTTGCTGCAGATGTGTGAGGAGCTGAGTCTGTGTGTTACCAATACCATGTTTTGACCAAAGAATAAGCTTAGGACTACATGGATGCACCCTGCATCTAAAGAACGGCATATTCTGGATTACATCCTAGTTAGGGTGCGTGACAGACAGGATGTGCAGTGTGATCGTGTTCTTCGTGGAGCTGAGTGTTGGACTGACCACCGCCTAGTACGTGCAACAGTGAAATTATTCATAAAACATAAAATCCGAGCTGCAGGGATGACCCTTCCTAAAAGACTGAATGTTGGTATAATAGTGTGAAGAGAACTTTACGAGAGGAAATGAATGCTGCAGATATTGGGGAGGATTGGCTGAACCTTAAAAAGTCAGTTTATGATATAGGCAGGAAAGTTCTGGGATTGATACAAAGAAAGCATCAAGATTGGTTCAAAGAAAATGATGAACATATAGATGATTTATTGGCTGATAAAAGACGTACTTTGTCACGCTATTTGTCAGCAAAGTCACAGGAAAGGGAAGTGTTGCATAGGGAACTCAAAGACGTAAAATTACGTGTGAGGCAAAGGCTCTCTCAGATGAGGGATACGTGGTGGAGTAAGAAGGCTGACGAGATACAGGCGGCATCAGATTCCAATAACACAAAGCTGTGGTATAGTCTCTTGCGAGAAGTTTATGGACCGACGTCTTCCCTGATGACACCAATTCGAAGCAGGGATAGTAAAGAACTTCTTCGTGATTCACAAGGAATTCTGCGAAGGAATTCTGCGAAGGTGGCAAGAACACTTTGATGAACTTTTGAATCAGCAGTCTGTAGTTAGTGAGGATGTTCTCAATCTCATCACTGGATTGCCTGTGAAGGCAGCACTCGCAGAACCACCAAAGTTGGAAGAAGTTGCAATGGCTGTCTCAAGGTTGAATAATGGGAAGTCTTCGGGTATGGATGGCATACATGCGGAGTTGTTACAGCATGGTGGTGAGAAAATTTTGCAGAAACTTCACTCTTTGTTTGGTAAGGTATGGACTAGTGAATTTGTACCTGAGGACCGGAGAGATGCAGTGATGGTGGTCCTGTATAAGTGAAAGGGCAACAGGAATGATTGTGGTAATTATAGGGGAGTATCATTGCTGTCTGCTGTAGGAAAGGTTTTATGCAAGATACTTCTGGATCGTCTGCTGAAATACATTGCAGATTGTGTTCTTGCAGAAAATCAATCTGGCTTTCGTATGGGACGTGGCACTGCTGATATGATCTTTTCAGCTAGACAGCTTCAGGAAAAGTGTGTGGAACAGGGTCTGGATTTGTATCAGGTTTTTGTCGATCTGATAAAAGCCTTTGATACCGTCAATAGAAAAGCATTGTGGAAAGTCCTCCAGAAACTTGGGTGTCCTGAAAAGTTCCTTGCTTTGGTTAGGTCTTTTCATGAAGATATGAATGGTAGGGTGAATGTTAGAGGGAAGATGTCGGAGCCCATTTCAATACAAAATGGAGTGAAACTGGGGAATATTCTGGCATTGACCCTATTTTCCATATATTTCGCGATGGTGTTCTGTATTGCATTCAGAAACTGCAGATACGGTGTTTACGTCCATTATCGAAACTCTGGCAGCATGTTTAGTATCAGGCGCCTTGCTGCAAAGACAAAGATATTTACCTCTGTCATAAGAGACATTTTGTATGCTGATGATTGTGAGCTGGTAGCACACACAGAGATTGATATGCAACACATTTTGAATGCATTCTCTGATGCTTGCACTGCCTTAGGATTGACAGTCAATCTCAAGAAAACTGTTGTCATGCATCAACCTGCCCCTGGTAAGCAGTATAGTGTACCAAATATCTATGTGAATGGTAAACGACTTGATGTAGTCGATCAGTTTGTCTACCTGAGAAGCACTATTAATAGATATGGCAATGTGGATGATGAAATTCAATATAGAATTAGGAAAGCAAGTGTTGCTTTCGGAAGGCTAGAAAAGCGCCCCTGGAGTCCGCGATACATATGCAGAAAGACAAAGATAAAGGTGTACAAGGCATGTGTCCTTCTTTCTCTTCTCTATGCCTGCGAGACGTGGGTCATATATGGAGACCACCTTAAACAACTGGAACGTTTCCATCAGATGTGCCTCAGACAGATCTATGGCATTAAGTGGAAGAACCGCATCAGTGATCTTGAACTATTGGAAGTATAGAAGTATAGAAGCTCTTGTGTTAAAGCAAAGGCTCAGATGGAGTGGTCATCTGGTCAGAATGAAGGATTCAAGGATGCCAAAACAACGCTTTTATGGAGAGTTAGCTAAAGGAGAACGACCTCCACATAAACCAAAAAAGAGGTATAAGTACTTGCTGAAGGCTTCCTTAAGAGATGCTTGCATCTCTCATGACACATGGGAAGGCATAGCTATTGATCGTAGCAGGTGGAGAAGGATTGTGAATGAGAGGGCAGCCACATTTGAAAAATTTCGAGTTGCACATGAGAAAGTAAGGAGGGATGTCAGGAAGGGCATTGCTGTTACACTTCCATAAGGGAAGGATCTTCCTTTGATTCTGACATGCAATGTCTGAGCAAGACCCTGCCTCAGTAAAGCTGGACTCATGAGTCATCTTCGTAGTCATAAAACGAGACAGATAAGTGACAACCTGGCTACCGGTGGTGTTGTAACACACCATAATAATCATATCTGTCGGGCATGTGGAAGAGGGTGTAATTCGGCAGGAGTGCTTAAACGAGATGCAAAGGTACATGAAGCCCAGTTACAACTACAGCCGGCTATTACCAGTAAAGGTTTTAGTTGCCAATTTTGTACAATACATTGTAGATCTTTAGCTGGGCTAAAAAGTCACATTCGATCACAGCACCAGTAACAGTTAAGATTCGTGCAATAGCCAAAATCGATAACGAGGGGGTAGCCATAATAATGTATGTATGTATGTATATATGTATATATGTATGCATCTATCTATCTATCTATCTATCTATCTATCTATCTATCTATCTATCTATCTATCTATCAATATATATATATATATATATATAAATATATATATATATATATATATATATATATATATATATATATATATAATATATATATATATATATATATATAATATATATATATATATATATATATATATATATATATATATATGTATATATAGATATCACCGTGATCACCGTGACCGACCTGGCTATCAGATGTTGCTACACATCGCTGGTCACAACGCGCTTCGCATTGTTTTAGCCTTCAAATGACGCCACCCCGCTGGCTACGCGAGCAGGCCATATATATATATATATATATATATATATACATTCTTACAATACTGTGACTGGTTGCTGAAACAGCTGCTCAACCACTCAAATGTGGAAGTGTTATATCTCGACGTTGCACAGGCCGTTGATAAAGTTTTATCATGGAATGATATGTCACAATGTGCGTCATTTTGGCATGGTTGGAAAATTGGGAGAATGGCTTCATGAATTTCTGAAGGATAGAAATCAGGTAGCCAATGGGGCCACCTCAAATGACTCGCAAATAGTGAGCGCTATTTCGCAAAGCACTATTTTCGGACAACTACTGTTCATAATTGCCCTCTGAGACATGCCCTCAGCCACACAGAGAGCCACGATCACAAATTATGCAGATGATGCAAAAGTTTCACATGTAATACAGAACCCTAAAGACGCTATGCACCTACAATGTGCGCTGGATGAAATATAGCAAATGGGCCGAAAAGAATAGCATACTGTTTAATGCTGAAAAATTTAAAGCTTTGTTCTATCAGCATGCAAATCTAAATGCAGTACCCAGTAAATACACTGGACCTGGAGGGATTGCAATCCCAGAGGCACAATCAGTGTGAGTCCTGGGCATTTACATGAGTAATGATGCAACCTTTCATGTGCATGTTGCTAAATTGGCAATGGAATGTAGGCGGCTGACCGGATGCATTCTTAGAACGTTTAGAACAAGAGACCAGGAAACCATGATGGTCCTCTAGAGGACACTTGTCCTAACCCACTTTGACAATTTCTCTCAGCTATGGTCACCAACCAGTGTCAAATTAATCGCAGAACGTGAGACAATACAACGAAGCTACACGAAGAAAATAGCCTCTATGCAGTATATAAGCTATTGGAAAAGACTCAAGAGATTAAGACTCTATTCTGTAGAGCGTATGCGAGAAAGATATGCCCTAATATACATCTGGAAGATCCTGGAAAGACTTGTCAAAAGCTTTGGCATCCAGAGTTAAACAAATACTAGAACTGGGCGCCACTGCATAGTGTCAATGACTCCAAACTTGCCATCAAGATGTAGGAAAATATACTGCAGTGGCCTGGGCTTTAGAGATCCACAGCTCTTCAATATCCTCCCGATGGACCTGAGGATTGGACGGTTCGACCGGGGTCTGGGAAGCCAGGGACTGCACCAGGCTCCAGTCTGATCTGGCAGTGTTTCTACAGCTGGATGCCCTTCCTAACGCCAACCACTCCGCGAGTGTAGTGGGTGCTTTTTAAGTGCCACCTGCACAGGTGCCAGGGGAGTGCGGCATCGGCCACGATCGGTCGGTGCTTTTAACGTTCCACCGGCACGGAAGCCAGCCAAGGCGGTGCTGGCATCGGCCACGTTCGGATGGTGCTGTTTATGTGCCACCGGCACAGAAGCCAGTCGAGGTGGTGCTGGCAACGGCCACGTTCGGATGGTGCTTTTTATGTGCCACCGGCACAGGTATCACAACTACTATTTCCATTGATATTTATTTCAATGTTCATGTACTTCACTCAACAGGTCTCCTCAAGCACAGCGGGATGTTCTGGAATCCAAGGTACTTTGAATGGGCAGGGGCTATGCGTAACTGGTGCAGGAAGCATCCCGGGTCTTTATTCTTTACTGTTTTACTTATTTCTGTGATTTGACTGTGGCCATGCTGGAGTACCGCGTTTGGACACATGAGTTACTTATTCAATCGCTCTCATTTTGCCGAAACGCTAAGTAACAGGGTCGTAAACACACCAGCATCGGTTATCAAGCGATTTTGTGGGGACAGACATAGACACACAAACACACATATATGTATATATATATATATATATATATATATATATATATATATATATATATATATACATACATACATACATACATACATACATACATATATATATATATATATATATATATATATATATATATATATATATATATATATAATCATATACAAAACAATTCTAAATTGCTTATAATCATGCTCATCATTTCCTTGATTGTCATCATCAACAGGGTAAATAACATCATCCTCATTGTCATCATCATCTAACATCCATGTTCCTTTCTGGCTTGGTCTGGACAGGATCCAAGGACTGCACTGCGCTCAAATGTCTGCTTTGGTCTCCTATTTCTGGTTAGATGCCCTTCCAAATATCAACCAAATTACAACATGGATCAGTGCTTTTTATCATACTACCCGATTATTGAGGTTGCCATGCGGCAAATCCTCTACAAATCCTCGGGGGTGGAGTCAGTTTCATGCCTGTGGATAAGGGAATAATCTCAGAGGAGGAGGTAGGGTAGTTTTGTTTTTTGTAGATCCTCTTTGGTAATGAATGACCAGGAGATTGCACCTAGAGAGTTCCCCACCAAGGTACATATCCGGAAAAAATTGTGTATGGATGACCGGGCGTCACCCATGCATAACAGAATACCGTCTCCATACCAACAATGTTATCTGAGGGCAACGCAAGGACTGATACAGCTTCGGGGCAGTGATGTCACAACACTTTTCAACAGCTGAGTGAACTGGAGTAATGTGAAATAAGAGTATCTGCGTACATGTCAAAAAAAGTTAGCGTGAGATATGGCTTCTATTTCTAGCATGTGGATAGCCTGGTTGAAAGCCATAGAATCAGGAGGCGAGGGTACTTTTTCTCTTGACTAACTGCAATTTTACAAGGTTTTTTTGTCTTTAGAATCATCATGTCCAAACATTTCTACGTATTTCACAAAAACGTGGGAGTGTTGGGTTGAATATCAGTCATCTGCCCCTATATATACACACACACACACACAAAAAGATAAAAAGATGGATACAACTGAGTGGGCAAACAAAAATATGAGACACTGCCTCGTGCCTTTTCTTAAATTTTGATAAGTCTGTTACTGATTCTATCAGTTTCTTCTTGTCAAAGTATCATTTTCTTATTGTGCGTTGACTAGATTCGTTGGATGTAATTGTGAAAAATTACAGCCAACGAATCTAGTCAACTCAAAAGACAGCTGGTATACCCCCACCCCACAAAACACCACCACGTGGACTTTGTTGAGACTAGTAAGAAATAATTATGAACCTTTTATTACACTTAACTTTATAAAACTATTTTTGATGAGGTTCGTTTCTTCAAGAAGAACCGATACATGTAATATCTCTAAGAAAATTAAAATTTATCTCATATAGTGGCGTTTTAAACTTCTTTTTTATAAATATATACCCATTCGTATGTCACCTTCGCTTTTAATATATATATATATATATATATATATATATATATATATATACACGATTGCTGGATTTCAGTTTCTGTCTACAAAATTCACTGACAAGGCTTTGGTTGGTCTCAGGCTATAGCAGAAGACACATGCCAAGTCACCACACAGTGCTGATGCGCCCAGGACCCTGTGTTTTGGAATCAATTTTGTTACCACACTGCCACACCTGCACTTATGTATATATATTTGTGTGTGTATGTATGCGTGCAGGGGTGTATATATGTATGCATGTACACATGTGTATTTATATATATACGAGGGGCGTTCAATAAGTAATGCCTCTGACCCACTTGCCTTTGTTTGATCTAGCTGAAACTTTGCATGTGCAATTATTTAAATTTTTATAGATTACGTGACAAATTACAGCTCCGAACTAATTGTGGTTTCTGATTTACAGGTGTTTGAAATGAGTCAAGTGGGAAATGGAGCCTGTTGAGTGTCGAGCAGTGATCCGGTTTTTGTATTTGAAATGACGCACACCGCAGGAGACTTTTGATGAAGTGAAAGTAACTTATGGTGATGATGCCCCATCATATGACCTTGTAAAACGCTGGCATCGTGAATTCAAACATGGTCGGAACTCTGTGGAAACAGCTCCCAGATCTGGTCGCACCCCTTCTGTCCGTCAAGTTGAGGCTGCCATTTTGAATGATTGACGCATAACTATTCGCCAAATAGCCCATGAGGTCAAGATTAGTACTGGGTCTGTGGAAACTATCATTCATTACCATTTGCATATGCAAAAGGTGTCTGCCAGATGGATTCCCAGGTTGCTCACACTTTTCCAGAAGCAAGAATGCGTCGAGTGCTCGAGGATGAATTTAGGGATGTGCCAAGAAGATGAGTCAAAATTTTTCAAAAGACTGATTACACAGGATGAGACCTGGGTCCATCACTATGATCCATAGACCAAAGCCCAGTCAATGCAGTGGAAGCACCATGACTCACCTCCTCCAAAGAAAGCAAGGGTGCAGCCCTCCGCTGGGAAGGTCATGCTCACAGACTTTTGGGACCAGGACGGAGTAGTGATGACAGATTTCCTGGCAAAGGGTACCACAATTACAGGAGCCTATCATGCTTCACCTTTGAGGAAATTAAGAGAAGCTATCAAAACCAAGTGGCGGGGCAAGATCAGCAAAGGCATCCTCCTCTTGCAGGACAACGCTCCGGTCCACAACTCGCGTGTCGCCAGATCAGAGGCACAGGCGTGCGGCTATGAACTCTTCCCCCATCCCCCTACACTCCTGACCTTGCACCCTCTGATTTTCACCTCTTCCCAGCCATGAAGTTGTTTTTGAAAGGAAAGCGTTTCCCAGATGATGCAGCCTTGATTTCTGAAGTCACGTCGTGGTTGGACGACCAAGCTGGGGTCTTCTACGAACACGGTCTCCAGAGCTGCATCAAACGATGGGAGAAATGCGTAACTCTGGGTGTTTCCTATGTAGAAAAAGACTAATAACTGTGCCAAGTTTCGTTGCTCTACTGCTATGGGAAGTGGATCAGGGGCATTACTTATTGAACGCCTCTCGTATATATATATACATATGTACATATTACATGTACATATAGATATATAAATATATATATATATACGTATAAACATATACATCTATACATACATTCATACATATATATATATACATATGCATCTATACATATATATATAGATACACATGTATATATATGCATATATATATATATATTATATCATATATATTCACACACACAGACACACACACATATATATATACATAATATATATATATATATATATATATATATAAATCCTTAAAATTGTTTCATCCCGAAAGCTGTGGCCATGCTGGGACACTACCGTTGATTGCGCTACACTAGTATGTGAAACCCCTCTGATACGTGGTCAATAAGGGAGTTCTATATATACATTATTGAATTATAATAGTCATAATGCACACACACACACACACATATATATATATACATATCTATATATATACATATATATATATATAAACATACGTGAAACATGTTTCGATATGTATTCAAATATATATACGCATTTTAAGTCGAATTTATAAATGTATGAATATGATTGCCTAAGTTCAGTTTATATTTTAATTCCTATCTTTTGTCTCAGTTTCGACCATAGCACTTCTTTCTAGCAGTTATATATATTTCCTAAGAATTATATATATATACTGATATGGAGGTCAGTTGAGAAACAGAGTGCTTGTGGCCTGGTTTTGTGATTTGGCGCCTGGCAGGCGGATAAAGCTTTTTGTTCTGTCGGTTTCTGGAAAGATTAATGAGTTTGGAAGAGACCTCTGCCCCGTGTTCCGGTCAAGCAGAGTTTAGGAAACCACCCTTTAAAATGCAACGCGCGGTGTTGGTTTGGGCAGTTCTGTCTGAGACAGTGAGAGGGCCGGAAGAGACAGTCAGTTGGCAAAAGACAGCAGCCAAGAAGGTGGCGATAACGAGAGGATGACAACGTTGAGAAAGACAGACAGAGAGCATTGGGAACATGTAGAGCGAGAGAGGAAGATTACGGCGTGAAGGCATTGGCTATCTGTAGTAGGAGCTCGTAAGGGTATGTGTTGTTTATCTTTTGATGTGAAATGTAAAAGAAAGAATTGTGACGTAACTTGTAATCTGTGATGAAGAGAAAAAGGAATTGTTGAACTAAAAAAGAATTGATGCGTCAAAGAAAAAAAGAAAGAAGGAAAAGAGGAAGAAAAGAAATGAGACTATAAAGAACATTGTGAATTGAGGGAAAAGAGGAAGAAAAGAATTAGAAAGAATTTAATGTTGAACTGTTTTCATTTGTCTCCGGACTTGGTGTATCCTGAACTGTTTGATCGTTTTCGAACGACGTGTTGTGTTTAAATGCTTTGATTTTGCTGTTTTCTTGTTAATTCTGTTGCATGTTTTTTTCTTTAATGTATCTGCTATGTTTCACATTGTATTTGATGTCGTAATAATTGTTATAAACTGTTGTTAACTGTAAATTATTGCCTTCCGCCGTGTATCTCTTCCTGCTGTTGTTGTTGTTCTTATCTCCGGTCGCCGGTTCGAGTTCGCTGCCATCCCCCACCACCGTTCTTTCTCTGTGGCGGATTCCCGGTTCGACTGAGCCGGTCAATCGTCGTCGCTCGACTTAGTAGTGTCCCGGGTTCGAAGTTTGAGCGACGGCAGGTTTCGTAACAACACACACACACACACACACACACACACACACACACACACACACACACACACATATATATATATATATATATATATATATATATATACTAGATGTACACTGTCAATTTAACGTGACAGTAGGGGATTACACCACCGCTGTTTAGCCCTAGGAAGCACCTGCAGCTAGCAGGCTTTTGCTACTCTAGACCGATGATGGGCAAAGACCCTGAAACATGCGTGTCTCTAGATGCAGGCCTAGCTGTTGAGAGTATTTGTCTCCCCTTCGTAAATATATATAAAGATACCATAAATGTGTCGAAGCCGACAGGAAGCGTTCGATGCTTCCTAGGGCTAAACAGCGGTGATGTAATCCCCTACTGTCACGTTAAATTGACAGTATACAACTATCATATCGCCCCATCACCGTACATATCTCTATGAGATATTTAGAAATTTAATATTTCTGATATATATATATATATATATATATATATATATATTTATTCATACATACAAACACCCCCCATATATATATATATATATATATATATATATATATATATATATAAATATATGTATCGTGAAGTATATAAGTATATTTGTCACTTAAATGTGGCTAATCCTTAAGGATGGATGCTACCGTAGCTTGTAGCCCCAGGAGGACACCTCCTCCAGCTGGCTATTGACGCACATTCTGTGCCCTATCTGTATTTGCAAAGGGAAGCCATCCTTAAGGGTTAGCCATATTTATGTGACAAATATACTTCACGATGTCGTGCAGCTACTGTTTATACCTCGCTCAGAGATTTATTATATATCTTCATTCGAACTTACTAAAACTTTCTCGTCGTTGCTAAGTTTACCTAAGGACTCATACCAGTTTAAAACTCAGGGCACTAAGTAGATACACATAGATTCATACGGGAGAGAAGCCTTATCATTTTAATGTCTGTGGTAAATCCGTTTGCAGACGAGAAACGATATTAGCGTTCAGTTTGTGGTAAACCTTTCTCTGTAAGAAGCCATTTAACTAAGAATAAATTCATTCATCGGAGAGCGAAACCATACCATTGTGGTGTCTCTGGGAAATCTTTCTCTAGAAATTGTGGCCTGACTAAACACAAATGCACTCATACAGCGGAAAGAAACCAATATCTCTATGGCATCTGTGGTAAATCATTCTAACAAATGACTATTTTAACTATTCAAAAGGAATTGGTTCAGGAGAGAGACCATTCCAATACGATGTTTATAGGAAATCGTTCCCAACAAGTAGTAAAGTACCTTTACACAAACATATTCATACTGGAGAAAAAAAAAACATATCACTGTTATATCTGTGGTAAATTATTCTCTCAAAATGATTCTTTTCATTCAGAAGAGAAAGCATATTACTGAGGCATCTTACTGATATTGTGGCTTATCATATTGTGGACAACTATACGTGGATCTTATTGTACAAAAGAGTTACTGTTTCAGTGTCAAAAATCATTTGATGATAGAAATATCTTATATAAGAATAAAGGATCCCACACAGCAAAGACGATTTAACTGGATGTTGCAACAACCGTTTAACATTGTATTTTAAAGAACCATATTGACATTTATATCAGTAAAGGTGCTTAACTAATCCAAGCCTAAGTTACCAAATTCACCATTGAAAATAGTTACAGCCTAAAGGGAAATAATTAGGAAACACTTGAATGTTGACTTAAGATCGTAATTATGTAAAGTAACTGTAACGAATAAACCAGAATTCTTGTCCGGTACCGGGTAACTTCCAAGATCTAATCAGTTAGTGCTTGTCAGGACAAACATACCTGAACCTTTCGTCGAATCCATCCCATGGTTCTTGTGATATCTTGTCCACGGACAAACAACTACATCTGAAAACAATATCTCCGCCTTCGCTAAGGCGGATGTAATAAATGATAGTTTAGCCCTGTGAAGTCTGAATAAGTTTTTTCATTAATTATTTATCTTTGTGTATTTTAACTTAAACAATACTTATTCATCAAAGAAAATTTATATTGAGCCTTTTTTTAAATTACTGGGCATATTATGCTAAGTAAGTTATATTTGGGAAGAAAGAGTTTGAATTGAAAAAGATGTTTATAAGTTATGTTCAGTTGCGAAACCTATGGAATTTCCACCAAGTTTTCTTAATTTATATAATTTTATCATTTCTTTCTTTTATAATCATGATCCATTTATGTTTTTTGTATTTGAGGTGAATGTTAAGTTGCGTGTCATCATTATTAGTATCATCAAAGTGTTTTATGTTAATTCTCCACACTGGTATGGGCTCGATGTGTATGTCATGTGTATGTCATATCACTTTCAAGTCACAGATTTCTGAGTTCCCATCTCATCCATCTTTGCGAATATTCTTAATGAACTGAAAATAAGGTAAAGTTGGTTGAATTTTCAATTATTGCCCTATCATGTTATATGGGGAAATTCTCACTCACACTTGTACGGATATAATTATAAGCAACAGGATGTGTAAACATAACCAATTTATTATAAACTTTTGTTTATTCCTCTCAACGAATCTTCAATGGTAATTAGATGTTATGTAAGTTTTTGAAATTATTTGGTACCAAACTCCTGATTGATTCAATGTAGTCAGTCCGGGATGCGAATACAAATGTTTGTGTTAATGTTTAAAGAGAATACAAGTTAAGAGGCAGCAATACATACATTTCTCTGGTTGCAAACGCAGTGGTTTGTGAAATGTTTATTATCAGATTAAGTAAGGCAATGACAAGTGAGAGACCTGATAATAATAATAATTAGATAACGGATTATAAATCTAATCAGCTAATAACCATGATGCACATTTTTAGAGGAGTAATTAGTAACTGAAGAAATAATCAATGTCTCTCTCTCTCTCCCTCTCCCTTTCTCAGACACGATTTGAACTAAGACTGCAATATTGCGATGCTTCAACTAAAAGGAAAATAGTTTGTACAAAGAAAACACGTTTACTACTTCATTAAGAAAAACTGAAGATTATACTGAAAATTAAAAGTGAAATTGGCAGCAAGAAAACATCTATAGAATTACAAATCAAACCATATGATTTTAGATTTTGCGTGTTAAAGAAAAAGGAAAATGTACTAAACCGTGTTTAAACTACATTGTGCTATATACAGTCTCTCAGTTTCCTAGTGTTGTATTAATAGAAAAAAATAAAGTTCTTTTGTCAAGAAGAATGGGAAAAAATCCTAGAGAAACATACGAGTCATTGCTTAAGAACTACAAGAAGAGATTGGTTGAAGTGGAACTGAATAATGGTTATGCTACGAAGTATTAAATCAGAATTATCAGTTATTTATGGTCTGTACGAATACTTTTTCGCCCCTAAATATTTATAATTGAATATAAATTCCTTAGTTACTATACTTTATTAGTTTCTTTTGCATATTCTTAGTTTATGCATGTGTATGCAAATATAGTATTGGTATATCCCATTTATGTTCATTAGAAATTAAATAAATAAAGAATTTTGACATGTGCGAATATTTATTTTCCCACGCTGTATGCGTGTGTATGTGTGTGTGTGTGTGTACTGATGATGATGTTGACGGCAGCAATGGTGGAGTTGGTGTGAATCCTAAGACTGATGCTGTCAATAGTCATTGTGCTGTTAGAAGTGATATTTGTTCTGAATCCCTTTTTGATAACACTGCTCCCGGTTTTGGCAGTCGTAGGAAATGGAAAGGGCAAATTGTACTTACTGTTATTGTACGTAACATTTTCTCTGGTATTCGCCTCCTTTCATTTATGTACACATGAAAAAATGACATATCTGGTATTTTTCGTGTATATACAGTAGAAAAAGAAGACAAACATTCCTTGAAGCATATTGAATATGGCAAAGAGCAAGGTAAACACTTCATCTGTTTCACCAAAACTCAAGAATGCTAAGATCCACGCCGCACTGAACAGGACAAACACGCCAACGATGCCCAAAATACGTGTTCGTTTTGTTTCGAGTTTAAATGTCATGTTAGTTTCTAATGTCATTAAGTACCAGACATCAATAG
This sequence comes from Octopus sinensis, assembly GCF_006345805.1. Classification (NCBI taxonomy): domain Eukaryota; kingdom Metazoa; phylum Mollusca; class Cephalopoda; order Octopoda; family Octopodidae; genus Octopus; species Octopus sinensis. The sequence continues at coordinate 17,767,905 of NC_043023.1, forward strand.
AGAAGATAAAAATGTTGAAGATGAGAATGATCCCCATGGGAGCCACAAGAGCAGTATAGAACGGTACCGCTGATAACCAACATCTATAAAGAAATAGAGGATAGATTAAGAAAAAAATAACAATTATCAAATGTTATCGAATTGAAGAGTCAGAGAGGGAGTAATGCGAAGTGACTTTAATCCAAAATGAAATGAAAAGCCTTCAACGCACTTGTAGTGTGTTATGTACATTGCTAAATCAGATATTCTTATCCAATATTTCAATATTCAAATACGCAAAAAACACCTCCCTATCCTTACGAGTGCATACATAAATAAATACATACATACACAATATATACATACATGTATTCGTAGATGCATGCATATAAGAGGAAAGAAGAGAAGAATAGTTACTTTTAAACATGTAATAGAAATATTATAGTTTTCTCAAGAACTGTTTACATTTTCTTGAGTTCTTTGTATTTTGTTTGGAACAGTAAATTTCTCAAGTGCTTCAACAAAAATGTTTGCCTCTTCAGCATTTCATTTTCAGAATGAAGCTACGTTGAGGTGTATTGTTGTCTTCTTTTATGTGAGCAGGTTAAAAGCGAAAGTTTGATAATCAGATTTATATTCCACCATTAGGTGTTATTTAAGTGTCAGTTATCTGTGTATTTATTTTAGCATTGTCCTGTTATGGATATTGCCTCCATCATTTACTGCCTGTTTTTGTGTTTCATTCTGTGTGACATTGCTACTGATTTTCATTGTATTTCAATGAAGAGTAGTTACAATAAACTACATCCTACAGTACAAGACCGAACGAGATAGGAAAACTTTATCAAAAAGGTACAGAAACATTACGAGAATTCAAAAACAAAAGGAAACATAATAAGACTAAGAGCTGAAAAGATAAAGAATTACATCGCCAATTCATACAATAAAACGGAGAATCTTATAAAAACCAAAAATTGCCGATTGTACTGACTGATGAAAACCCGAAGCAAAAACATTGAATTATCAATTTTAGCTGCCCAAGAAAAGCCATTAGAACTAATTTGTTAAAGATAAAAACCGATAAAATTCAGAGAGTAACTACAGAACATCTAGATGAGAAAAGAAAAGTATTAACTATTTTTAGTAAATGCAGTAAGCTTGCATAAAAAAGTGTATAAGCGCTGTTATGACTGAGTTGCTGAAAGGCTGCATTGAGATGTAACGGGAAAATGGTGTGAACGAGTCAGAGGCTATCATGGAGATTAATAATTATAAGATTTTATGGGATTTTTCCTTAACGATTGACCAATTGTTGATATCTGGAAGATATGATTGTAGAATGCGGAAAATAAAAAGTTGCTGTCTCCCATATATTATTATACTTATCTCTTGGTCCCTGAAGGTCGTAAATCTTGGTTCCCAAAATAATCTCCCTTTATAAGGTGAGATTTGTTTCCCAAACGATTTAGAATTCTGTAGTGCTGAAGTGGCTGAATTTGTGTTCTTCTTTTCCGTAGAACCAGTTGATAATACATGGGATAATAACATTAGTCTCTCCCGCCACACACACACACACAAGGAAACATGAAAATTGAGGCACTCCAGGGACTAATTGATATAAATACAAAAGTAAGTGGTATGATAGGTCTTGTTTCTCTGGACCGTCTTAAAAACATTGAAACGTTTTCTCTTTCTCTCCAACGCCAGCGTGTGTGTATATATCAGTCGCACAATGTGGAGAATATATCACTAGCATTACTCAAACGACTGCAGTATCAAGTTTACAGTCCATCCAGGACTGAAACCCGGTGCGATACGGATTCCACACAATTGAAGTTTACAACACATAGCCACGTTGTAAAACAATTATGTTTTTTTCATTATTGACCCAAAAGGAAAGAACGAAGAAAAATATCCCATCACCTTCAAATGGTATCTGGACAAACGACTTCAAAATGTACCAACAAGACAAACAACCTGTATCTGGACATATCACAATCAATAGCAGCTCCCTATTTAAATAGGCTATTATGATATAAAACCTGACTTTTAAAAGAATTGAAAGACTCTCTCAGGCGGCGCTATTAAGTGAGACACATGGACTCGAGTACACAACTTCATTACATCAAAAAGATGAAATGAATTATTTTAACTTCTGTTATCAAATTGGGGGACAACACTGTACTTTATCGGGTTAGACACATAAATATTTCTACTATTCAAATTTCGCTGCTAGTCATGCGTGTTGATAATTACAAGGTGTTGTATTTTTTAGTCTTATGAATTGAGTGAACGAAAAAATCATTAAGAATGTTAGTGGAGTAGGGTAGCTTCCAGGAATAAAAGTCGTTGTTTTAGTTTGATTACATTTGATCCATAACCTAAATATTAGTTGTGAAGACCTGAGAAGATTCGGTGAATAAAACGCAGAAATACTTACATTTGTTCAATTCTGATGTAATTGTTGGTGTAGTTAATTGCCAGAGTAAATGCGACAATGATCATTGGAAGACCTGACAACAATATATACATTAATTGATTTATGTAGGTATTAATCAATATTTAAAATAACAAATATGTGAAACTTGAATCGATTAAGTTGGAAATGTTTTTGTTCAATTCAAATTCAATATTTGTTTCGATCCACACATGGGTCAGTTTTTACTATTTGTTCCTAAATTCCTATAAATAGGTGTCACAAATATCTAACTCCGATTCTCTCAGCTATAGTTTCCAGTGGGAAACAGTAATTACAATATTTTGGGAATTCTTGGCAATGGTATGAAGACTAAATTACATGGGGGACAACAAAGATGCGCTCTCATTAACGTCTTCACAAACTACATGGTGCGTCAGATGAAAGTGTAAACTGGATAACACTTGGTTTTATTCTAGAGATAAGATCAGTGACAGAAACTACTTCATGAAAAGGAAAATCAATTTAGGTTTCCCTAATGGCTAACCCTGAGAATCTGTTTCCTTATGGTTTACCTTTATGCTGTGTGTATATAAATATATGTGATGCACTTCTGTATCCACATATTTACATCACGTTTCAGCTACTTCCTCATCTCATCAATTTCTCGATCTATCCAAGTTGAAATTATGAATATTAACCACACTACCCAACACTACCTTCCTAATAAACAACAAACTAGCTAGCTGCCTTTATCTTTCGCTTAGTTATTATACTAATCAAGTCAAAATTAATATCTAATTCCACTCTTTATTATTTAGCTAATTGACATCTTCCCTATTCCAAGTTGGTTATGTTAAGAAAGAACGTATTCAATTATATATGCGCTGGATCGGTAGAAGAGTGGGAGTTTGCAGTCGGGGCTTAATGCTCCTGGGTTCAGAAATCTGGATTTTACTGTGAGACAGACACGTAATCAATATAGTGTTTGTTTTTAAACCACAAGAATTTAATGTCTAACCTCAAATCTTTTTTTTAAATATTGTATGATTGATAAGGATGCAGAGGATTCGTGATATAGAGCGCTGTCCTAGAAAATTTACAGAATGATTGTTAGAACTTCCAGTAGTATTACAGTTGAATAATATACACAAAAAAGGAGAAAAATAAATTGAAGATTCACTGGATTCACAGTGTTTCATTTAATACTCAAAGTTACTGATTAACAGTGTTTAGTTTAGTACCCAGAGTTCAAGTCCCATGAAAGTCAGTGACCCCTTTCCCATCAATAACAAAAAACTTAAAGACGGTGTATGTGTGTGTATGTGCCTGTGTGTGTTTGACATATATATATATATATATATAGAGAGAGAGAGAAGAATGAGAGAGAGAGAGAGAGAGAGTGTGTGTGTGTGTGTGTGTGTATATGAAAGAGATAAAGTTAGAGGTAGAAAGAGAAAAAACTTTGTACATACCCCAGGCCAGAATTGAACTCCTTATCATAAAAGATCTCTGAACAGTTTGTGATATAACATCCACAGCAAGGCAAACTTGAAGTACTTCTACAGTCATCCACATAAGAGATGTCATAAGGAAGTAATGTATGAGAGCAGCCACTGCCTATAACAACAACAAAAGCAATAATGAATTATAAAGTCTTATATAGTTTTGCAGGGGCTGAATATAATTAAGAATATCGATATCAGATCTTGGTTAATATTTTGTATCATCAAGGCGGCGAGCTGTCAGAACCGTTAGCACCTCGGGCGAAATGCTTAGCGGTATTTCGTTTAGCCCCTGGTGGGTAGTAAAGAAATAGGTATTTTGTCTGTCGCTACGTTCTGAGTTGAAATTCCGCCGAGGTTGACTTTGCCTTTCATTCTTTCTGGGTCGATTAAATAAGTACCAGTTACGCACTGGGGTCGATATAATCGCCTTAATCCGTTTGGCTGTCCTTGTTTGTCCCTTCAGTGTTTAGCCCCTTGTGGACAGTAAAGAAATAGATATTTCCTCTGTCTTTTCGTTTTTATTTCAAATTCCGCCGAGGTCGACATACCTTTTGTCCTTTTGGGGTCGAATAATTAAATACAAGTTGCGCACTGGGGTCGATCTAATTGACTGGCTCCCTCCCACCAAATTTCAGGGCTTGTGCCTAGACTAGAACAGATTCTTGAAGGCGGCGTGCTAGCAGAAACGTTAGTACGCCGGGCGAAATTCTTAGCGGTATTTCCTCTGTCTTTACGTTCTGATTTCAAGTTCCGCCGAGGTCAAACTTTGCCTTTCATCTTTTCGTACTGGGGCACAAAAAGATGGCTCCCCGCCTCAAAAATTTCTGGCCTTGTGGCTAGTGTAGAAAAGAATATTTCATATCATCAAAAGGCGGTGAAGTAGCAGAATCGTTAGTATGCCGGACGAAATGCTTAGCGGTATTTCATCTGCCGCTACGTACTGAGTTCAAATTCCGCCGAGGTCGACTTTGCCTTTCGGGGTCGATTAAATAAGTACCAGTTACGCACTGTGGTCGATATAATCGACTTAATCCGTTTATCTGTCCTAGTTTGTCCCCTCTCTGTTTAGCCCCTTGTGGGTAGTAAAGAAAGAAGCATTTCGACTGTCTTCACGTTTTGCGTCGACACCAGTGTTTCACTGGTACGTAATTTATCGACACCGAAAGGTTGAAAGGCAAAGTCGACGGATTAAATACCGCTGAGCATTTTGCCCAGTGTGCTAACGATTCTGCCAGCTCGAAGACTTACCAAAATAATAATAATGCTTTCAAATTTTCCACAAGGGCAGCAAATTTGAGGAAGTGGATGAGTCGATTACAGCGACCCTAGTGTTCAAATGTTACTTATTTTATCGACACCGAAAGGATGATATGTTAAGCCGACCTCGGCGGAATTTCATCATCGAACGTAGCATTTCGTCCGGCGCGCTAATGATTCTGCCAGCTCACGGCCTTAAATAATAACAACAACAACAACAACTATTCATGCCCTGATACAGTCTCAGGCACTGACTCTCAGGGTCTGAGATATTATATGACTGGAAGTGTTAACATAAACATGTTTTGTCTTGGCATGAAATATGAGCTACAGCAAATATTCTGCTTAATACCACAGATTTGCTTGTCAGTTGTTTGACCATAACCAGTGGAGAATGCCCCTAACTTACTGACAATATGTGCATCTCTAATCCCGAAGGGGTGGGGCCATCATAAACATGTGTTGATAAGAATTCTTTGGGACTTGAATAATTCCCCTTTGGAAACATGGGTGTTTCGTTCAAAATTCTTTAACAACCCTTTTCATGTATCTTTTGAGCGGAATGGGCTACCCGACAAGAAGAAAATTCTAACTGGATACCACGTACAAGGTCATGCGCTGTTAATCTTGATATGAGGTCACCATGTCGCGCAAATATGGTTGTGATGCATGTGCCTGGTGTACCCTTATCAGACGAATAGCCGTGATGGGTATACAGGGTTTTGTATATTTTACCTCAGTGGGTATAGATATTTAGGGATTTTGGAGCTGGATGACGTTCTACACATACAAATGCAAGTCAAGGTCAGCGAGGAGTATCAAAACCGGGCGAAGATGGTGTTGAAATCCAACCTGAATGCCAAATATTTGATTACCGCAATGAATATCTGGACAGTTGCGGTATTCAGATATAGTGTATCCATTATCCTCAAATGGACTAAGGAGGGAATATCAGCATGGGATAGAAGGACGGTAAGTTGATGAACCCTAAAGCAAGCATAAACAGACTATATATGAAAAGAAAGATTGGTGGCAGAGGACTAAATAGTATAGAACTTTGTACAAGGAGTGAAAGGAGAATGCTTGCCGAGTATTTCATAAATAGTGATGAGGGTCTGTTGCTATATGTGGCGAACGATATGGGTGTAAATGCAGATGAAATGATGGGCAAGGAAGAATGTAACCAAAGAGCTGAGGAGAAGAGAAAAGAAGACCTTCCAGGAATGAGAATACAGGGAAAGATTGAAAGGAATAAATAGGTTGTTAAGAATAATACAGCATTGTGAGCGAGGTAATTTCAAGGGTATCTCCGAAAGCCTGATCAATACTGCACAAGACTAGTTGTCCCATCCGATTTAGGGAAGTGTAACATTTATAACACTTCTGACACCCAGAAATGCAAGCTCCATGGAAAGAGTGTGGAAAATGTGTTCCAATTGGTAAGTGGAAGTGAGAGCCTTGCACAAAATGAATACAAGCGCAGCCACGAAAAAATGTGTGCGTATCTTCATTGGCTCTTATGCCGTAAATACCAATACGAAGTAAGAGAGGACTGGTATGAGTAAAGGTTTGAGCAAGTAAAGGTTTGAGGATGGAAAAGTAACGATACTCTAGAATTATGATTTTCAGACGGATCGTGTAATCGAACACCGTCGGCCGGATATTGTCATATTGAATAACAGAGACAAATTTGAATTTGGTCTCCTACTGGATGAAATCTGACGTAATAAACGGATATTCATAGTGTTTCATATAAAACAAAATTCATACTGGCTAAAATGTGTTTTCTCTTACCTTACAAGCAGCTGGTTTTGTCGTTGCATATTCTTGCATCCCAACAAGAAAGATAAGATTACTGACAGCTAGAGAAATGCACAGGCATACTAAAATCTTTGAAGCCATTAATTTCCTTAGATTTCTGAAATAATAGAAGAAGAAATCGCAAACATTTCATTTACTGAAGATTAAAACTTTAAAAATCATTCAATGCAAAATCATAACTATGTGCGTATAAGTGATGGTTATTTGGAACACAAATGATAAATTAATAGATTTTAAGTTCAGATGTGCTGGAAAATATCTGTGTATATTGACCTGAATGAAATATAAAACATGTTTATCAGCACTTGCACCCATAACGTAATTATTGCACTTGAGATGGGCTGCTACAGTCGGCAGCATTTTAACCAATATACTATTCTGTTTGTTTTATTTAATTTTCTGATGAATGTCACTCAGTCCTTTTTCAGAGCCGACATCTATTATTATTGGTGAGTTGAGCTGGGATGTGGATAGCTGATATATGGGGGACTGGAACCTAAGGTAGCCCCAACTCACTTTTATTTTGGAGTGATTTAAGTGAAGGACTATTGAACAAATGACAGGCCATGCGTAATTTCTCTTCTTTTGTTTTATCTAAGTCGATGTTGTCAAATGGGTGCACTGAGATCAATGATTTTGGTCTGATGTTTTGATAGTGAAGGATAAACTACAAATTACCATTTCATGGTCTGAGAGGAGGTACTTTTGATTATTACCCTAATGAATAGTGAGAGTGTGGTTGCTCAACGCTAGGTCTAAGACACGTTTCTTAATCTTCATTGTCGATATATCTGTGATTATACACGTGATATATGTATGATCTTATATAAGTCATGTATGTATGATGTTATATTTGATGTATGCATATATGATTGTATGTATGGTGGTATATAGGGTACATGTTTGTCTGAGAACCCCACAAACTGATGGATGCAGCTTTTCTGTATTTAACCAGTTTATAAATGAAATTGAATTGCTTACTTGAAAGAAACATGAAGTATTACTGTAAGAACGAGAAAGACAAACGATATTCCACAGCCAACGTTTGATATGAAGTGGATATTCTTTGTATTTTCTTCAATCTGGAATAGAAACAAACAACAATATATTATATCCTCATCCACTTTTTCCGTATATGGTAATCAATACTTGTATAATATACGAGTGTGTATATATAGTCTTGATGTAGAAAGTGAGGATTACAAAAAGCTGCATTAGAAACACTGTATTGCTGGGCCGCCTTCTGCTGCATGCTGGATGATGGACTATTTCCATGTGAAGATTCATATTGTGTACACACGAGGTGTATATGTAGAAGTATGAGATGTACCACTAGTCTATAGAGCCTGAGTTCAAATTGACTGAAGGTGTGTCTTTGTATATTTTATCCGGACAGATAATTCAAGCTGCTTCAATTAAGCCATCTTAATTAAATAAGAGAGACCGATTTTGTAATGAGAAAGTAGTTATTTATTTCTCATTCCTTTAACATAATACAAAGTATGAACATTATTGCATTTTAAGACCTTCTTGGCGCTGGAAGTTAACCCTTAATTTTTTACGCAGCATCACTTTTACAAGTAGGAAGATTTCACTACTTCAGAAATAGTTTGGCCTTGCACACAAGACATTGTGAGTAATGACAAGATAAGAAAAACATTTACATATTTACTAAAATACCAATCAAAACAACAATTTAGTAGGTATGATAGTATAGAACTCTTTTAAATTAATAGTACATAGATATACTGCCAAACTACATGTAAATACCAATTCATAAAGTTACCAACCATTTGCAGGGCAAAACTTGTCAGATGGTTACAGGAACAGAGTACTTTCTCTCCAGGTACATACTCGGATGTAATACAGCCTTTCGTTGACCAACGGGGATCCTGTCCAGGAGATTGGTCCCAATAAACACACTGTGGTTTGGTGGCAATCTTGGAAAAGTAAAATTCTAATAACTTAATGTACCTTCTAATTAAAAGACATGTCATTATGATAAGTCGTTACTAAATTTCACCGTATACTGATAATAATAGAAAAAGACATTGTACAGTATTGTTCTAGAAATACTTAATGAAATGTTTGATTACAATACGTTTACAGATGGGATGTGTTTCATCATAAGTCAACTGAATCAGAGAATGGTAAGGATATTACAACAATAGGAAAAAGTACAGCAGGCATCATAAGCAAACCTAATGAAATTCACACTGAAATTACACAATCTCAGTCAAAAGCAATATAGGAACATACAAAAAACAATATAGTGATGATACTAAAATACAACACAAACATTCTGGAACATATCTTGTAGGAAATAAAAACATACATCACCATCATACAATATTGACATAATGAAGCCACAAGGCCTTGAAAGGAAACCTTAACATCAACAACAGCAATAAAAAATGCACAGCCGTTACCTGATTTATTAAATTGTATGAGATAATTACTGGTTCATCAAGATTGGTTATTCGAATGTTAGGAATACTTGCAGCAATAACATTACTGTAAATTTTTGTGATTGCTTTGGTTCTAGATTTTTGTATTACCTGTAAAGAAATGTCACGAAAGAAATTCATTCATTCAACTGAATAAGACTGCTAAAATATGAAACGATTAAACATTAGTCTTGTTCTTAGACACCATTATTTTAGACAGCAGAACGACATATTATAATACATACATACATACATATATAATGTTATATATATATATATATATATATATATATATATAATATTATATTTAGTAATATGTCACCAAAGAGTCCGCTCAATTTGTTTTGATACTTAACTTCTAGCACTCTAAGTTACTAACTTACTAACTTCTAGCACTCTAAGTTACTAACTTAAGTGTGTCCTTTGCACATACGTCAACTTAGTTCGACGCGAGCTACTGGCGACCGAGATTTTATTCTGTCTGCCTGGGAAGACCCAGAAAATTGTGAAAGAAAAAAAATAACCTCACTTTATGCATTTATTATCTTAAAAAATCCGAGAAAACTGCCAAAAAATAAGGATTATGTTATGAAATGTGTGCCAGAAGCGGTTTTCAATATTCGGCCGTGAAAGTTTTCTGTTGAAAATGTTGTCCAACTAAAATTAATAGTGTCACAAAAGTTATATCCGTTAAAAAAGAATTAACTTTTCAACAAAAATTTTTTGAACGGATATAACTTTTAATGTATTATCTGATTAATATTTTACAAATAATTATTTACCCTGGGTATTTAGGATTTGTCCTTTATATAAGCTATTTTTGATTGAAGGTTTTCTTCGAGTTCATAAGATGATTTTAAACGAAAATGTGATAATTGCATGCGACCGGTCATTGTAAAAACCGTTAGCTGAAAGGACCAATGAAACAAAACCATTTTCAAATGTGTATCCATTAAACTAATTGCATATATTTGCTTATAACCTTATTTTTATTCCATTCTAAACAAAACTATTCGACGAACGGGAACCTGAAATTCTGATTAACAGTTTTTTGTGATACTTTTGGTACTTTTTAATAAAGTATATTACTCTACCTCTGGTCTTTGTGTACGATTCTTTCCACCATGTTTCGCATTTATGTGCTTACTCTGGTGTATATATATATATATATATATATATATATATATATATATATATATAGATAGATAGATAGATAGATAGATAGATAGATAGATAGATAGATTGGCAGCTGTGTTGTATTTGTACTGTTATCAAAGAAGGAACAATGAATTAAAACATTTAGTCAACAAAATTTCCATTTTGGTTCGTTCCATACCCTATATAGCTTATCCTCCCGCAAAGAAAAAAAGGTCATTCGTGACCATTTTGATTCTTCTCCTTCTTTCATGTGTGTTAATAAGCTCCTTCCTAATGAAATGAAGTTTGCCGTATCTTTTACCTGTAGGTTTGAATTTGAGTTTTGTATCTGAAAGAAAAAGAAAATGAAATGGATAAGCAAAATCTACTACTAGTACTAGTAATACAACTAGTACTACAACAACAACAACTACTACTACTACTACTACTACTACTACTACTACTACTACTACTACTACTACTACTGCTACTACTACTACTACTACTACTGCTGCTACTACTACTACTACTACTGCTACTGCTACTACAGTTGTTGGAATTTGAATTTCTTCCACAACCGCTACATTACTAAAACATAACAACATAATATCTAAATCTACCAGAATCACCACTTACTAATATCTTACACAAGCAACCACAAGGGTCTCTTCGTTGATCAATAAATTTTTGGTCTATTCAGTAGCTTTCTACTTTACGCCTCAATTTCTTTCTTGTTCTCGGATGCCCTCTTACATGGATACATCAGCATTCAATGCAAATTAGTATTATCTGAATCTATTCAGCCAAATACATCAAGTTGTAACTATTTATTCGCCAAATATCTTGTAACTAGACACACACAAATACATACAACCAAATATATATGCACCCACATAGCCACAAATAATGGCAAATAGAACCAATGAACCTCTCACTATATTGGTTCACAGAAACTTCAAATATATATTAATAACACTGTTCATTTCACTATTGTAATCATGCACTTTAATTAATTGCTTCAAAATATTTTGAATCACAAATCAATTTACATTCATATTTTTTCTTCAGTCAATTTGCTTGTTTTATTCTGGTTTTAAAATCCGATGCAGAAGAAAGAAGGATCAGGGACAGTTTTGTCTAGACTGTTCCATTATAAACAAAACTGGCTGACGGACGGGAAGGTGAAACTCTGAGGAACAGCTTTTTGGTATTTTTTGCTGCTTTTCAATAAAGTATATGTATATATGTGTTATGTCTATTAGAAAAAATCTAATATATAAACAGATAACGACTTTATTTAACAAAAAATGTTATGAGGATAAAAAGTGAATCATTTTCTATCATTTTATTCAATATACCACCGTCGTCTTCAACACATACTTCTGTATGAGTTCTAAATCATCTACATGCTCGAATCAAGTGGTCTTGGTTCATTTTAGACATTCCCAGACTATGGCAGCTTTCAAAGCATCTTTGGTGTTATGAGCGTTTTCATTGACCTCTCTCTCAACAACGCTCCGCATGTAATAGTCCAATGGATTGAGATTGGGGAATTAGGAAGCAAAACGTTAGGGGATATGTGATCATGAAAATGTTCAGCCGTGCATTCCTGTGTTACAAGAGCCATGTGTAATAGTGCAGAGACCTGCTGAAACACATATGATATTCCATTGCATACACTGTTTATCCAGGTCTTAACAATTATTACCAGAACCTCGCTGTAGTCGGTGGATCTAACTCTAAGGCCCTGTGAAAAGATTCAATGAGGCATAATTTCTTCTTCATTGCTGACAGCCCCTAAAAACATGGCAATTGCAGAAAATGTTGTATGCATAACACTTGGGAATTCAGAAGGGTCTGCGCATAACCATCTATCATCTCTTCCCTTAACGTTTGATTTGGTCGAAGTTATTCTCGTTTGAGAAAAACCAACTCAAATATTCTGCGGGATTTTTCAGATTGATTAAGAGCCTTTTAGATCTGGTGTAGTGATTTTCGTTTGCTTTTTCTGACAAATTTACTTTTCCTCGTCATATAAGATGACTTCGTGGAGAACATAGACAGTCCTCATGGATTTCTAGCGTTGCAATCAATGGTTTGTTGAACCTGATGGATAAATTCAGGTCTTCTGGTGATATCAGAGCGATTAGAATGCATTTTTCCGCTTTGATACCGGTGATACATTTCCAACATCAGTTTCTAGTTCCTTACAAACCTTGTAGACGAAAGATCTGGGCACTTTTAAAACCCGAGATATTTCTGAATAGCTAAATAGCTATGCTAAGCCTCTATAACCAAAATAACAGCATGTCTCTTCATTTCTTGTGTCTGACATTATTATTTTATGAAATAAATATTATGCAGAGATAGCAAAAAGTGCAGGAATAACCCCCAAAATATCCTCAAATAACATATGCTCTCTCTCTCTCTCTCTCTCTCTCTCTCTCTCTCTATATATATATATATATATATATATATAAATTTATATAAATAAGGATAAGATCGTTAATTTAAATATCGATCTCATCAAGTGGCCAGCATGGGAATAAAAATCTCCAAAGGTAATAATTAGGTTTTAGAATCACGTTTTGGCTGCTATTTCCACCGTGGTGGTATCTCTTAGATACCCTAAATTATAATATATATATATATGTGTGTTGTGTGTGTATGTATATGTGTGTGCGTACATAAATACATACATCCATACATACATAGACGGTTATGTTAGTAGAAAGCTCTGAGATGATAGTGACATCGATCGTCAAAGCAGTTTTATCGTGAAGCAATCGCCGGATTACCACCTCCTACTTTGAGGGCAATGCTTTTGCAATACAGGAACAAGAAATATGAACCAAGTGCCTGATACACAAAAGGAACAGAGATGCAGGACAAGCAGTAAAATGTGACAACCGACGCAGACTTTGTGGAGTTAACATTGAATAAATCACCCATATTATGAGCGGTTGTCCGAAAACGTCATCGCTGTATTATATGTAGATGAGACATGTCGTTATAGATAGGGCACTCTATAATGAAATCTGTCGGAAGCTTAACGCTGAAGACAAAGAAATAAGAATCCACAGTATGGTAGAAGCCATAGCCATTCATAATAAAAAAGGAGTACTAGGGGGATGTCACAGTGAAGACCTCAATAAAACGTAAGCAAACTTAATATAATAATGATTTGGGAAGCAGAAGAGAAACTGTGCACAGTTGGGAAAGTTAGCTGCCCATCAGATGTTAACAGAAAGTTGAAGGGCATTCAAAAGAGAACACCTACGCTGGACTATTGAGAAATCTGCAGTTTCTATATCCAGATTACAAGTTCAGGTTTATACCTGTAATTAGTGGGGCCCCGGTTTATATAACATACTGCCTAAATGCGAATCTAGAGAAAGTGAGCTTCTCAAATCTAGAAAGGAGAAAGCTTATTTGACGACTGCTGATTCAATCCAATTGTCGACAATAATTTTTGCAGAAAAATGGCTGAAATCTAAGACCTTGGAAGTTTGATAAGCGTAAGACGCGAAACCGGAACTCCCAGTTTCTTATATCAGGTCATCCCATAAGTTCTGTCTGATTTTACCCGTTTTTAAAATTGAATGAAATTTAATAGTATTTTCGAATGTCCAATGGAATTAAAAATTATTTTTTATGCATTTGCGTACATTTAAACAAATTAATTATTATTTTACAGAATAATAGAATTAAAATTTCTTTGATTCTAACAAAGAATTATCCAAAGAGCATTTGAGGCACATAATTCTTTATGAGTACAAAACATGAAACTCTGCAGCCGAAGCGACTCAAAACACGCACTCATTTCATGGGAAAGAATGCTTGAATCAAAGAACTTGCAGAATGTGGCTTGCAAAATTCAGAAGCGGAGAATTCAGCCTTGAAGATGAACATTGAACAGGATGTCCAGTTGGGGTTGATGATAATCTCCTTGAGGTATTACTTGAAGAAGATCCTGCATTATCAGTTGAAGAATTGGCAATAAAGCTTAGTTCAAACCATACAACTGTTCATCGTCATGTTCAACAACTTGGAAAGTTTCCTAAATTTGGAAAATAAATGCCTCGTGAATTGCCCATAAGCAACCACAAATCCCGAGTTGACATCTGCTCTTCCCTCCATTCTCAGGAACATATTTCACCCTTTTTGGATAGACTTGTGACTGTTGACGAAAAATCGATCTTCTATCGAAATGTTAAACGTTGTAAACAGTGGTTTAGTAAAAGGGAAAAGCTCAACCACAACCGAGAAGGGAACGTCATGGAAAAAAGATTCTTCTCTCTATCTGGTGGGATTGCAAAGGAGTAATTCACTTTGAATTGTTACCACTTAATACAACAATCAATGCTCAAGTCTACTGTCAGCAACTAGAGCGTTTGAACCAAGCTTTGGAGAAAAAAGCCCCGCTTTAGTGAATCGAAAAGGAGTGATGTTTCATCAGGACAATGCCACACTACAAAGATCACATCACAGAAGATCGAAGAGTTTAGTTGGGAAAAATTCCTCATCCACTTTATTCTCTCGACCCTACTCATTCAGGCTACCATTTGTTTCGTAGTTTACAGAATTATTTGGGGGACATAACTTTTGCAACCAGATGAGATCGAAACAGACATTTCAGAGTTCTTCGTTCTGGAACCAAAACGTTTGAGATTGATGGGATTAAAAACCTTGTAAAGAGATGGAAGGAAGTCATAGATAGTCAGGGAAAGTACATTGATGATTAACTATCAAATAAATATAACATTGGATCACTTGTTTTCTTTATTCAAAATTCGGACAGAACTTATGGGATGGCCTGATACAGTGTTGTAGTAGAATCCTTTGTTTCATTATGATCTCATTATTAGCATAAATTTTATAATAGAAATCAACTTTGCGTTTTAACATGCTCTTCTTTCTTAAATATCTACAACCCACGATATGACACCTTTATGTTATACACTCACACAGACATCCACACAGACACACAGCCACACACACAATACACACATACACACGCACACACACACGTACACACACACACACACACACACACACACACACACATATATATATATATAATAGGGAGTATGGCTCTAAACTTATAGAGAAAAATTAGATTTAGTATTAAATCAAATTTCACAGTTTAAATATATAAAATATAAAATATGAATTAGAGATAAAACCACTATTTGGCAACTGAAACAGTGATAGACATAAACCAATAAATAAATAACAAATAATATAAATATAAATATAATTAATATAATATATATATATATATATATATATATATATATATATATATATATATATATATATATATATATATATATATATATATAAATGTATATAATTTTTTTCCAAAAAGTATAAAAAGAATTATAAATGTAATATAAGTAAAAACACTAAGTACGTTTCATGGCTATAATTTAATTTGAATTACAATTAAGTTTAAATTCAATTTAAATAAATTCGAAGTAAAATTGTAGTCAATCTTCAGGTTGATGATAATAGGTAAATAAATAAGCAAATAGAGTTTAACAATATTTTTAAAGAAAGAAATAAAATAATAATTTTTATTATAAAAAAGACTCCATTATATAAATTAGAAACTTAAAACATTAGGATTATGTCATACAACCCATTTATTATGTTAAACATTTATTTTTAAGGTAGAAAATAGATAGACATGTATTTATCTATGAAGATATAATATGGCTTTAAAAATCATAATAAACTCAAGAATATCCTTAAATCAGTTATAGTCCAATCTTTAATTACCAAATTATTTAACAACATAATCACTATTTTTAGATTTAAGTTCACATCTAAAAATTATAAAATATTTAAAAATACTAACTAAATTATTATCAACAAATATAGTAATTAAAATCTAAAATTTACTCTATCAATAAATATATAGACATATAATGAAAACTAAATATATTAATTAATTAGTCTATTACTACTTACATAAATATTAAATATCAATATAATATATTTATGAAATGCATTAAAAAATTAAAGATTGAAAATCAAATTATAAACGTATAACCTATCATAAAAGCACCGTATAGCTATTTTACGATCTATGTATCTCGTGCGCTAAGTAATATCTTATAAATAATGTATAGTTATAATCTAATAATTAAATACATATCATCAACAACTAAATAATTATAGAATCAAATTAGAAATCAGTAGTTATATAGTATACAATACAATAAAATAAAACTTATTAAAATATCTTTAAAAATCTTAAACAGAAAAGGTTTACTTTCCTTTCAAAAACCGTATCATTAACTAAAATTTTAAAACGGGAAACGTCATTGAAGCGTTTATTAGAATACTCGTGGAATTACGGTATTAACAGAAATAGAATAAACAGATGGAAAATTATTTTAACAATGAAATCTACGAATATATTTTATCAATGAAAATTACGAATAAATATTATCAATGGAAAATACGGATATAATTTGGTAATTAAATATTGGACTATAACTGAGTTAAGGATATTCGTGAGTTTATTATGTTTTTTAAAGCCATATTATATCTTCATAGATAAATACATATTTCTATCTATTTTTTTACCTTTTACCTACAATATGGTAAATTTATATATTAACACTTGCACCATTTTCAAAATTGGACTTTGTGCGTGTAATCATGTACGCTGACCTCCTAATATGCTGCAAATCCCTTATTTTGCTTCGGAAAAATGGGGGTGGAGCGAGGCGGAATCCATCCCCAACCCCGGAATCATTGGAATTGTTTTATTCGTTGAATGAATTCCTGTCATCTCCTAATATGCTACTAAACACTTTGTGGATAGGTAATATCAAATAATTCAATCACAACTCAAATTTAATTTAAACATGGAAAAATTGAAATATTATCTTTCAGTATTTTATAAGATAAAATCAAAAATTATTAATTGACACATTATTGATTATCTTATAACAACAATGCCTGAAAATGTCATGAATTACATGGAAAATTGCGTGCAAGAAAAATAATATTCTTAAGATTATAAACCAGGAAAAGTACATGACAAGTTATTACATCTGCAAAAGTATAGGACAAACTATTACTTCAAGTAAAGAACGAGAAATATTTACTTAAAATATTGCAGCTAAAATTCAAATTTGAATATTAAACTTATTTTATTATAGTTTACAAATAACACGATATATATTTAAGTAGAATTTGGCTAATTTTCTATTTTAAATACAGAGAAAAGTAACTAACTAGACAAACTTACTAATTAACCGAACACTTTTGTATAATAAATTTAAAAGTTGACAACTGTAAAGAGTGATAAATTAGAAGAACTGACATTCTTCGTTGCAAAGTAAAAAGTTTCTTGTTATTCAATTTACTTGAAGGAATAGTTTGCCTTGTACTTTTCCTGGTTAATAATCTTAAGAATATTACTTTTCATGCTCGCATTTTTCCATGTAATACATACATAAATGCAAACAAAAATACTCCGTTGTTGATGTTGAAATTCCAAAGAAGGACCATGGGTCTAGAATTGAAACCAGCTCCCTCTCTCTCTCTCTCTCTCTCTCTCTTGGCAAGTAGCCTTGAAATAAGAATACATACAGTAAACAAATATTCTCATCCTTATGACAGAGTCGAGGGCCTTAGTACGAATATTACTTGTAAGTCCCTTTGCATTACCACACTCAGGGTCCATGAGTAACACCCAATAAACACTACTTGTCATACTAGTGTCTGTAAAAGTTTTAGTATGATACTTTTCTTGTGGGCGCAGTTTCTTCATACTGTACCGATTAATTTCGGTGTTCATTTTCCTGCAGCAAGAACTGTTCTAATTTCCTAGTTACAGTGATTTGTGTTGCAAATAATAGAAGCCAGCTACTAACCCTTGTCAAGTTCGGTTAGTACGACAGATTGCCAGTGTATGGTAAGCTGCTCAGCTTCCTTAGTGACTGCCATGACCTAGCTTATTCAAACGGTGTTTGCTGAGACATACACTGATCCAATCGAGATCGTGTGCCAAGCCCTGCATTGCATATATATATATATATATATATATATATCATCACTACTCTTAACATTTTGACTGATGGTCTAAGCAGCGAAGAATGTATAGTATATCTTTTATCGTTTACTTCTCTCAGTCATTATACTGAGGCCATGCTGGGGCACTGTCGTGACGATTTTATCGATTTGGGTATTTAGAACAAACGGTTAATAAGGGAGTAATCATGAGAAAGTATTATACCGTTGTCATAGCTTCAGTTCCATTATTTCCAAATGAAATACCATAGACAGCCCCATTGAACGTGTACTTCTCCACTTTGATAACACCAATGCCAAGATTAGAATATAAAGCTGTGAGTTGCTGCTCTTTCAGTGGAATCTCTTCAGTGATTGCTTCTATAATGTCCAGCATTCTGTGAGAAAATCAAGAAAATAAATCTCAACAAAGAGTGTGTTTCAAATACGTAATTAGATATAGGTGTCATTACATTAATTAAATTGATTAATAAATCTATTTATGCTACCATTGTTTCTACTACGTCTGCTGCTACAGCTGCCGTTGTTGCTTCTTTATCATCACTATCATCATCATCATCATCATCATCATCATCAATTTCTTCGTCTTTTCTTGTTGTTGTTGTTCCCATTCTTCTTCTTCTTCTTCTTCTTCTCCTCCTCCTTCTACTACTACTACTTCTACCACTAGAGCCACCGCAACCGTCGATAACCCAACCACTCCTCCTCCTTCTCCTCTTATTACTAATACATCCACCACCACTGCCACCGCCACCACCAACACTACTACTAGTACTACTACTACTTCCCTGCTACTGCTGCAGCTGCTGCTGCTACACTGACGGCAAATGTGATATGGGTTTTACCTGCTCACAGTTCCACCTGATTGTTCTGCTTCAACCAAAATCTCTTCCGGTGTGTCTATCATATTGTTGATACTAAGAAGAATATTCCTTAGTGTTATATCGGCGGACACATTTGGTATCAAGGGCAGTATTTTCTCTTGAATATCAACAGCCAAGTCAATATCTTCTGCTTTGAAATACACTGCTTTCTTGGAAATATTGCTGAGTATTGTTGAAACCTCCTCAACATTTTCTGCAACGAAAAATTCAATGTGAAATTTAAGGGAATTTACAGATGCTTTCAGATGAAATATTAGATGCAAATTAAATGCCACACAAAAAATTAATGAATGAATGGAAGTTAATGAACATCTCCAAATTCATATAGCACAGAGATAGCTAAATGAGTTCAGTTCATCATTTATATATTCATTGTGATAAATCGTTAGTGTCTCCTGCTCTGTAACGCTAACTGGAAGAGTGGGCGAGTTGCACAACACTACATACTTGAGTAACACAGACAATTGATAGTGAATGTTTGTAAATAATAACATTGACAACCAATGACCTGTGATACACCAGCCATCCTAAACAACTGTTAATATGAATGGAATTATTGTTCAGTTACACGTTGAACTTAAAGGAATATGGGTCGATGATCTAATGATTAATATTGGTGTAAGTTTTGGCGGAAGAGCAGCAATTTCGGGGTAGAGGCTAAGTGAAATACATTGAAACCAATGCTCAACTCGTTCTTATTTCGTCAAAGATTAAAGGAAAAGTCGACGACATTTGAACTCAGAGCGCAAAGACGCACACAATGCCGCTAAGCATTGTGTCCGTCTTCTCCGGTATCTACAATATCAATATTAATCATTCTTCATCAATGACTTATGAGAAATTGAAATCATCACTACAATGCAATCTTAAGAAAATCTCTTTGATTTTACAGTGCTACAGGTGAGAATCGTGCATCGCTTCCATTCAATGCTACACAGCTTTAAATATCTTATAACCCCCAGGACAACCTGATAGAAAATTGTATCATGGATAGCTCTATTGTATTATGCTTATTTACCTGCTGAATGATTCTGCAAAAAATTACTAAGAAAAGTGGTTTTAAAGATTTAATAATAAATTGAAATGTCCCACGTTATAACATCTGTCGACATGTTTCCATATATGATTCTAGTGACACGCTTTTGGAAGACATGACCAAAAGGATTTATGCAACGAATTACATCCTAACAAATAATTTTCATCTTGGTTACATATACATACATGCATACATACATATATACACATATACATACATTACAGGGAAAGAATGTCACACACACACACACACTCACAGGCAAATACGTATATATACATGCATATATATATATATATATATACATATATACACACACACACACACACACACATATATATATATATATATATATATATATATATATATATATATATATATATATATACATACATATATATAACCCTCCTGTTACTGCTATTACTATTATTACTAATACTACGGTAAGTGCATTTCCAAACACTCACCTTCATTGATATCTTCACTTGTGATGTTCTTTAGTTGTTGAGTGATCCTCTCTGTATTGTAGCACTGAGACATGTCTGGTTCTTGCCAGACGCCAGTGAATGGTGAACCTTTTGGTGATGTGCCATACTGATTTGTTGGCATTTCTAGACCTACCATCTCTCCGGAAGAACTGAAAAATAAATATCAAATATCGTCAGTTATATAAATAAGCATATATAGTTCATCGATACCAGAGGAAAGTGAGAAAAACATTGACCTTATCGTGATTTGAACTCATAATCTGGTGAAACAAAGTTAAATACTGTGATGTATTTTGTCAGTAATCTATTATTTACTCCACCTTGTTATCATCCCGCCCGTTTACAAGGGACAACAATCCCGAAACTAGTCCGAGCGTATCACTCAGGCTTGCGAGGAAGGGATGGCCTCCCTTTGCAAATACTTTAAGGACACTGATATGGTGTCTAAAGCCAACTGGAGACGACACGCTCCTGGGGCTGTAAAGCTACAGTAACACCCCCTACCCTATGTGGTTAGCCATGTTAAGATGGCTTCTATACTTTACATTGTCGAGCGATTACTGTTTCAATCTCATTCTGAGATTTAATAATGTAAAATATGTTCTTACTAAAAGTTAGATTTTAAAAATATTGCCAAATCTGCTTTTATCCGTTATATTTTGTTGCGACTTTTAAAATTCAAGTTAGGATGGACTAATATGGTGAATGAAGTACTAAGGCAAGATGCTGCTAGTCTTAAGTGAGTGGGGAAATCACCTATTTATATTTCGTCGTCATCATCATCCATAGTAGATTTACGTATATCTTCTACAAGAAAGATTTGACAACTTCCATCTTTGTCTTAAAACTTATAAAACTCAGACCCCAGCAATAACACTTTAGATGCTTAGCACGTGGAATAACGTGGAGGATACGAAAAAATGATAAATATGATGCGACAGGCCCCACAATGACCTGCTTTCTTCGCTTACCATCATATAATAACCAATTGAATAAATAACGTTACTCTGAAATCAATAGAATTAGTGATAAAGGCTATTGGCTGAGTCTAGATCTATGTTTTCTGCGCAACTTTTTTTAACATTCTGGCACTTACAGGAATCTTTACAAAAAATGTAATTTTGGTAAATGTAAAATATCAGTGCTAAATGATTTGAACTAATGGACATTAGTTTTATCTTAATCTCTCTAAGTGTTTTATATACTACTAGCAGCTAAGCCCACTCGGTCTGTTTGGATGATGTGGCTGTGATCGTTTTCCGTTCGGCATAATCTATAACAACCTTTCTCAACATTAGCATTTCGGGTCCCCTGTTTCGATTGGAGCCTCCAGGTGTATGAATACTCCCTCCCCTGTCTAAAAACAGCTTCAGGAATTGGGATGAACGAATTTGAACGTAAGCAGTTTCTGAGTGCTATTCTATTGTCTAATCATTAAATCATTGGGTGATCTTTCGATATGGGAACACACGACTCTCACAAACCACTAATAAAGCACGTGTGTTTATTTACATTTTTGAAGAGGATTGTCGGTCTCCATAAAAAATATTTATTGTTTTAATATGGGGTTAGGTGGACAGGGGATCTTTTGAAGTTGGCGTGAAATCGAAAATAACAGAGAGAGCGTGAATATATGAATGAAGTTCTTTTGAAGTTGACGTGAAGCGGAAGAATTGCTGAGCGTGCGTACGTGCGTGTATGAGGGAAAGAGTGTGTGTGCGTGCATGTGCGTGTGTGCATGTGTGTGTGTGTGTGTGTGTGTGTGTGCTTGATGTACTGTGCGAGACAGAATGTGTGGTGTGTATCTGAATTGCTTTTGTTAGTGTGTGTGAAGAGACGGAGAGAGTAACTTTGCTGGTGTGTGTGTATGTGTGTGTGTGTGAAAGAGAGAGTTATCTGAATTTTTTAAATTTACCTTTTGTAGTGAGTGAATGTGTGAGTGATTGACGGAGAAAAAGCAAGAGAGAGAGAGAAGCGTTATGTATGTATGTATGAATGGCTTTAGTGACACACACACGCACGCAGGTTGTTATGCATGTATGTATGTATGTATCTATGTATGTATACACAGATGCATGTATCTATATATGGCCGAGAGAGAGAGAGAGAGAGAGAGAGAGAGAGAGAGTTAACTGCAATTTTGTTATTCACTTTTTGTAGTGAGTTAATGTGTGCGTGACGGACAGATAAAAGGAGAGAGAGGTTATGTATGTATATATGTATGCATGTATGTTTGTATGTATGGCTTTGGCTGACTGTAAACCTGTACTCTCCTTGTTGCTAGCGAAATCGTATATGCCGTCTCTGTGAGCGACTGTTTGTTTTAATGGCGGGGGGAATTCCATTAGAAAAGGGTTTAATCGTTTTTCTCGGTAACTAAGGGGGTCTAGGAAAATACAAACCGCATTCAAATCTATGCATCCGTCTTCTCATGTGTGCCATTTTTCACGCGAATCACCCAACCGTTTAGCTGTGAAACTCAAGACATGAGAGAATACAACGATCGCCCATGTCCAGTTTATATTATAGACTAGCGGCACCGATGAATAGTTCACGGAATTAACTGTAAACGTAATGGGTTATTTTTGAAAACTTAATCGAAATATCCTGAAAGATTAGCCCTCGCTTGTATCAAATGATAATCTGATATTCATTGAAATACACTTTATATATACATAGTTTATATAATTTATTCACAATTCTATAGACTTAATACACAACACTCATAAAATAAATATTCACTCTTATTTTCCCGTTTCCCCCATAAACAAATGAAAAATAATATCCCGTACATATTAGTTAAATTGCATATATCTTCCAATAAAATAAGGGTGACTATTTCACGGTGACAGGTGATATAAAATACTTATTTCAAATAAAAAAAAAACGTTTTCACTATTCACTCCCACAGCCACCTCCACCACAACCATGAACATCTTTCCCTCCTCTTTTCTCCCCTCTCCCTCATCTCCCTCCCCCTCTCTTTGACTGTCTTTAATCTCACCATCAGAACATCACCGCTCCGCTGACATCATATTTTCAATTCTCCACTACCTTCAACAAACTTTTATAAACTACGTAATAAATATTAGGTTCGCTCTATCATACGTCATGGACACTTCTTCCCCCTCTTTTACTTTCTCCTTATTTCTGTCTCTATCTCCACCTTATCCTCTTCTTTCTTTATCTCTCCTCTTCTCTCTTTCCATTAAACTAATCACATAAAAGCCTTACAATTCCTTTCCCTCTGCCACACGTCATGCACGATGCTCTCTCTTTTTCTCTCTTTTTTCGCTCGCTGTCTTTTTCTTTCACTTTTTACTCTCCCTATCTTTTCTTTCTCACTCTTTATCTCTAATCACGTGATGGCGTTACCGATGGGGCTAAGTAACGTAGTGACAGGCAGAATTATCATAAGATACAATGTAACATTCTCTTACACTTCGATGACAATGGAAAGTTCAAATTTGTGAAGACGTAAAACAATAGAAACGAACCAGTGTCTCGTTGCTACATTTGCATGACATGGGATCGTCACATCAGTTCCTATTTTTGTCATTGGCCAATAGAAAGTACCATTGCTTGTTGAGGTTGTGCTTTCTTTGCAAAACACTGAAAAAGAAATAAAACATTTGTATGAGATATATCTCAGAGAATTCATTGGTGTGGATTATATCCTGGAAATACATGGATATTGATAATGGTGGCTGGGCAAGTAACTGTACTAATCTATATAGTACTACTACTACTCTATCCAGTAGTAGTAGTAGTAGCAGCAGCAGCAGCAGGAGCAGTAGTAGTAGTTGTAGTAGTAGTAGTAGTAGTATCAACAGCAGTAGTAGTAGTAGTGGTAGTAGTAGCAGCAAGAGGAGTAGTAGTTGTAATATGACTAGCAGTAGAACCACCGGCAGCAGCAGCAGTAGTAGTAGTAGTTGTAGTAGTAGTAGTAGTAGTAGTAGTAGTAGTAGTAGTAGTAGTAGTAGTAGTAGTAGTAGTAGTAGTAGTAGTAGTAGTAAACTAAGTAACATCGACGTCAAATTTGAGTGAAATCCGTTGAAATAGGTAAACTTTTGGCTGAAATTTTGCAGACAATTTGATTGGGAAATCCCATAAGGAATCGGTTTATCGATTGTTTCCACTCATCGAGTGTTTTTTTTTTGGGGGGGGGGGGGTGGAGAACTTAAAGCATTCAAAGATCGCATGTGTCCTAAGTAATGCTGGCAACAAATCTGAACAAAATACATCAAAATTGGTTGACGTTATGGTTGAAAAGAGTCAGATCTCTCCTTTCGAAAATATAGAGTTTCGAAACGTTGTTTACAAAATAATAGCTGATGGTTTGCGAAGGAGCGTGTCTACAGTCAACATGTAGGTATTTTGCTCTGGTAACCTCTCCTCTCTCCCATGTTCACGCACAACCAGTTACTAGTAGAGCAACCGTTTCCGCTAATTTGGAAATTAGTTGTGGAGAAACGGAAAATATCGTTTATATATATATTGCATACAAGTGTTTTGTGCGCATACATACATACATAACAACACCTGTCTGTCTGTTTTTTGCCTGTCAATCACTCAATAAAAACACGAAATTTCTAAAAATCTATTATCTTTCTCTCTCTCCCTCTCCGTCCCTGTTTGTAAACAATGGTAGATTTCTCCGCCGTAAAAATTGTTAGGTTATAATTGAAAATTTATTTTTACCGGTATTCGCCGGTGCCTCGGGAGAAAATAATTTGACGAAAATACAGCTAGAGTCGTGGAGCGACATGCGTGCAAATTTGTGGACGTGCATAAATTACATTCACGTACACACACTCACATCCTGCCTTTTATATATATACAGGTATATATATATATATATATATATATATATATATATATATATATATATATATATATATATATATATATATATATATATCTGTGTGTGTGTGTGTATACCTGGTGAAGACGCTATTTGAGGACACTTGTTTTTAGCCATTATTTTATTTAAGTAACATTTATTCAACTTCTATTTCAGAAAATAACAATGACAGGCGCTATGCTTAGTAATGAAATGGAAAGGCATGTTGTGATTGAGGTGTAGCAATAACCATTTTAGCCATTTTGAATTGTGGCGCGAATTGGCAAAATTACGTAATGTCTTTGCCGAAGAATTATCATTTTCGTTTTTTCCCATTGTTTAATATAACTGCTCATATAATGATTCTAGAAGTTTCGAAAAGAATATCTGTCATGGATTCTTTTTAAGTCAGGTTGAGCAGTTATAAAAAACCCTGGATTTTGGAAAATATATCAGTGTTCGTTTGGTAGTCACTCAACTCCACGTCACTCACTCTTTTGGAGACATCGGTAATTTTTATGCCATGTCTAAGTTAATCACAAATCTATTTTGATTTGTTGGTTAACGTATTAGATAGAAAGAAGAAATTAGCTAAGGAATTTAAAGTCGTTTTTTCTCCACGACAAAGTTATCTTTCTTACTGTAAAAAAAGTATAAAATATTACATTTGTATAATAAAAAATAATTAAAAAGAATATGTTTCTCTTCACGTTTGTTTTTCAACTGAGCATAGATAAATATGCATTTCTGTAATCTTTGTTTTATGTTTCTTATAGCGGTTTAAAGGACACGATTAAAATATTCGACATACATGGTCGTTGATGTAGCGTTCCATGCGTATATGTCTATACGACGTTATAACTGCAGTTAGGGTTTTAGTTATAATGATAACACTTGAGTATAAGTGACGTTGAATCATTATATTCTTACTTACTCAGAAAAAAGCCTAAATAAATAATATAAGCTAAGAGAAGGCTTAAGGTAGAATAACCGAAAACCGCCGTAGAGGCTTTGAAGGCTAAGTATGGTGATTTAGAAATTTCTCGTTTTCTGAAATTTGCATAAGATTAGGTGTGAGTTAGAGGAAGAAGATGGAAGCGTATTACCTGTGTCAAAACGTACAAAACATTTTAAGGAATCTGATCCTAGCAGCACGCCTGAACGTATTCAGGTGCTTAAGCAAAACGTTGAAGACAAGCCAGGAAAATCAATGAAGTCAATCACAAAAAGTTTCGAATCAGAAAAAAACCAACAATCAGAAATTTTGTGCTTGAAGACATCAGATACAAATCTTACGTCATAAGGAGAGTTAAATTCATGTCAGAAAAAAAAAAGAAAACAAAATCATTTAATCAGATCCAAAATACTTTTGAACAAATTTTAAGTGTCATCAGAAGATATTGTGATTTGGTTTGTCTCAGCGTTTCTTTGTAATCTATAAAACTCTTTTCAAATACCTTCCGTACCTTCTATATTGTTGTGTCCTACTCGACACTAATTTGTCCCACCTCATCACGACGTACTTCGTCGTCTGTGAGACCAGCCCGAACAGCGTCCTCGCCGCCTGAAACTGCTGACTGTGTTAGTCCATTATTTCTTAGTAGTGGAGAAACTCACTTCGCACATGGAGGCGTCCGCCACAACACCTCCCACTTTGAGGTTTGTTTCTATTTCTTCTAACCAGAATTATACACACACACACACACACGCATACACACACACACACACATATATATATATATGTGTGTGTATGTGTGTGTGTTCAAAATTTACACGCTATTATTATACATGTATAGTTCATTTCTACATCTTTCCCTTTCGCTACACTTTTCTCGGCAGAAGGGTATCATTGAGATTAGGAACAAGACACACACGACAGATGTACTAAAATCTATACACGTACACATTTATAAAGGATGAATTGTCTTATTTATTTTTATTTGGTTCAGTCTATTTAAAATCTCAAGGAAACAACATCTAATCTCTTTATGTCAATTAGCCCGGTTGAGATTTTGCTCATATAATATTCTAACTGCAAATTTCATTTATTTTTTATGAATTTGTAACCGGTATTGAGTAAAAGTGAAACGATTGTAGGTATTCTAATTATCTATGAGTTAATAAATTAGATTATATCTATATACTCTCTATTTTCGTCTTGTTTATCATATGCTACATTTTTAATACGCAAACGCACACACACACACACACACACACACACACACATATATATATATATAAATTCTATTTCCTCCAGCGCCGCCGTGAGCGATACATCATTTGAACGATATAGAGAATAATCCATCACCATTCCCCCAACGACCTCAAATTTAGTTTCAGAATCCATCCAAGGTTAGGACCTTTGGCCGTACAATTCAGACTCACAAAACATTAAGACACTGCCACACAAATTCCTTTCCTCAACAGCCACTGCCTTATTTAACATTGTCTCAAAACAGATCAATGAGAGAAAGGACCCCATAACATTTGAAGGGAATCTGGAGAAATTTTCTTCAAGGGATGTCAGTAAACCACATATTCCTGGATACAAATGAATCAACAAGAAGTCCTTACTCGAATGGGCCATGATACCACAAAATATGACATAGGAAGGATTTAGCAAATCCCATCCGGTTGTACTATTAAGTTAGACATGACCTGGACCCATCTTTGGTCGAAACATCTCTAAATTACATATATCTTCGACCATACCTAAGGAAGACGATTTATTGCATAGTAGGCTCCGAAACAGCGTGATGTGTATTACTACCACAAACCACCGGGTTTTCTTAAGCACCTGAAAGTCATGGACAGGCTAGACAACTCGCCCTAAATTCCATTCAGTGGGGATGGGCGTCGATGCTTAACAACTTGTACTTTGACAGGATGATACCCACTTCGTTGAATCGCATTCTACCTTCAAACAAATAACACATTAAGTATTTGATCGATGAAGCTTATAACACGAGTGCTGCTTCTATTTCACTTTTGAATATTCTGTTTCATATAAAGATTAATATCCTCTCTTGGCATTTCCAAGTATTTGATACCACGGAAAAGGATTCAATTATGGATTAGATTTTAAGCCATTTAACATATAGTTATAGTCTGTGATATAGCTTGCAGCAGATCTTGTTCGGTACGTGACATTGAAAGTCACAACAATGACCATGCATCGTTGTCTGTCACTCAGAAAAAGGGACTTGATGTAAGTTGCTTCACTTCCCTCTAACTTACGTTCAGGTGTTTTTAAGAATATATTCTCCTAAACCTGAAACGCAGCCGACACATCAACTAACATCGCACACACTCACATAAATATATATATGTGTATATGTGTGAGTGTGTGTTATGTGTGCGTGTGTGTATGCGTGTGTGTGCATGCGTGTATGTGTGTGTGCATTGTCGACTGACATTTCTCTTGACAGGACGCCGATTTTAAATAAAGTGTTTTATAGTAATAATATACAAATTAGTGTCTCCAGGTGTCAGAAGTTACAAGAACTGTTGTTTATATAAACAGCTGTGTTACTTGTTTCTCTGGGATTGGTCAAGTGGTGTACGCACCTACAATGGGAACGCAATAAAGTTTGAAAACTGATTACGGCGATTATACCTTTTCATATATGAACTATTATACAATTTTCTTATTAAGCACTCACGTCTAATAAATCAGGTTAAATTATATAAGAAAATAAACATCGCTTACCAATGGAATGTTTCTCCTTACCTAAGTTTCCGGTGTAACAACTAACACAAGAAGCGCCACTGGTCCATTTATTGCATGTAAAGGTATTGTTTCTCAGAGCTGCAAGACATTTTCTGTATGTGCTGCAGGATTTTTCAAACTCCAGTGTAACACCATTCATCGTTGTCTTATTTTCACATACAGGCTGTTGCAATAAATACAAAAATCATATACTACTACCACTTCTGCTGCTGAAGATACTACTACTACTGCTGCTGCAAGCAACAGCAACAGCATAGGGAATATTTAGTATGAGCGAAAGTTAAATGAATCATTATTCAAAAACTTATCGAAAAGCAACGAATTGGATCGATACAAACTGATGAAATCTTGAAAGACAACTGCATAAGCAATGTTCTGGGGATTTACTTATATTTATCGCTTGTAAATGATGTGTGATATATGTTGAAGATACCTAACGCTATCATATCAACACCGCTCTGTCACCCATTCCCAAACGCAGAAAAAAGGAAATGATAAATTCCATTGAAAACCTTATCATTTAACCGATAATTTTTGCGTATTGCACAGTGAAGTCTTCATAGAAAGTGTACGAAATATCTTAGGTGTGAACCTCAGCAACTACGGAAACAAGCGCAGCGGTACCTGCCGTAAATAAGGATAATCAAATAAAGGGCTGGACTTAAACACTCAGGTTTTGCAAATAAAACAGAAAATGCATAAATGGATTCAAAAGGTAGAGTATATATTTCTCATCAGCATGCATATTCTATTGCAATAAAATGAAGATACACTATATTCGCATAAAAGTTGGAGAGAAAATATCCCAGATTCAGAAGAATCACTGAAGAACATCACACTTCTTGATAATTCTTTCTTGAAACGATGGATCATGAATTAGGCAAGCTATAAATAATAGAGTGTTAATATTGGTTTAGAAAACCCCTTGGATAAAAATGGTGTCGGAGGCTGCCTGCGGGATTCGAACCCACATCTCCTCTTAGTGTTGTAACATCAGAACAAGGCAATCCTTCAAATCTCTCTACCCGTTTTAGAAACTTCATTGTTATCAGCGAAAATTCTATGTTGCTGACGTCTTAATAATTTACAAACTTCAAAAACAAACGAAGTAATTATTTCTGTAAAGTTGGATATATATCCCAATAATAATGATTATAATAATCAGTTTTGTATTTTGGTAATGGGCGACTGATGAGTGGCCAATACAAATAAAGACATAAAGTGTGTGGATGCTCATAGAATGGAATTGTAAATATACGGAAATAAGCATGCACGGTATAAAAGAGAATGGCATACGAGTTTAAAGATGATGGTGATGTGATCCTCGTAATGGAGGAGGACCTCTGGAACCAATCGAAGAACCCCACCATCCAACCTCACCCTGAATATTAAAGGCAACTGCCCTCTCCAATTAATTTTCTTCCGTCACACGGGTCTATACGTTTAGAGCAGTGCCATTCGCTCTTGCGACGTCAACCGTCTTCGCCAACCTTTCAATAAATTCACTTATGGACAGCCCCTTCCTCTTCTCATACAATTTATTTCTTAATTGAATCTTGAAGAAGTCAATGAGGCCTCGACTAAAAGAGGAATGTCTTAGAACTCATAACTTACAACTTACACACAACCTCCTTCGTTATAGTCACCAGACAGAGGAAAACTACTTTCCCTACTCTGATAAAGGTTGTTGGCGGAGCATTCATCATGATGCACTCGGTTGATAGCCAGAACCGTCCCCCATCATACAGGAGTTGTTTATCATAATTCCATAAATCACTTTGAACGAGTGACTGCAGAATGATTTCGTCTGGCATGTATTACTAAAACCCGAAAGGCGGACCATCAAAACCGGACAATTTACGCCTTGTGCAAGAGTCTATTGCTCTCAATATTTCAAATGATGTAATCGGCTTCTCGATACACTGCACATCTGCCGATTGTCCATCGATATAAGTACTGCAGAACACTACTGTCTCCGATCCATTGCCTGTCCCGAACACATGAACGAAATGCTGCGGGAAAGCTTCACATCTCTGCGTGAACCCAATCGATAGCACTTCGCTAAACGCTCTCTAACTTAAACGTCATCTTCGTCCCTTTAAGGACGCACTACCACTGGTTGTGGATGATTATCCCTCTCAACTATTGCATTGCTTCACAGATTTATTAGTGTAACCCCTGTAATCTTTGCAAGCTCGAAGACACACGTCCAACATTCACTTTAAACTAAGGGTATCCTACACTATCCTTATCTGCTGGCATAACAGTCTTTCAAGATACGATTAAGATGACCAATCTGGGATGCTCCGAGTCTGTACATTTACATCAGGAAAATCCAGTCATAAATATATAGACCCCTGGAACCGTTAAAGCAGGATTTCGATGTTCTTTGTAGCCCCTTCTTTGCATTACTCTCACACAGCCTTTTGTATAAAGTGCAGTTTCAAATTCACCTAATTGAGATCGAGGGTTCCCTAGGAAACCTTTCTGATGCCCTGAGAAATCGATCCCCCTTCACACAGTATCACACAACTACTAAACTGGGAATACCACCTTCACTGTACGAATGCATTGCTTTCAGAACATCGTTGTGGAGCATCTGGTAGCACAGATGTGGAGAATAACTGCCCATACTTTGAAATTCAGTGACGTGCCTGATAACATAGCCATCGTTCAAACGAAAATTCTAAGATACAGGAATATCTCATAAGTCATGCGATTGGAGGTCCCTGAACAACGAACCTTGCTTCCAAATTGACTCCAAGGCACGTATGTTCACACATTCCACTGATCCATGGTGTTCTGCTGATTGAAGGATAGAAAGACTGAGAGGGTGTCTGTATCTACTTATGATTTCATTGGCATCTATAACAATTAGCAAAATCTTGGTACAGGTTACGTAGCCATATTGGCTTTAAGTGAGGGTTAAGTGTATATTAAAAAGAAGAAAGTAACATTTCAGCTTACCTCATCGCCTGTACAGGTTGTCACTTCTGATTCCTTGCATGTAAAACCTGAACATGTTTGACACTGCAAATTGCGTTGAAATAACGAGTAATCTATACAATACAAAAATATCCGTACTTAGGAACCAAATATGTAATGTATAAGAATAAGAGGAAATAAACACTTTGTGGTGTAAACCAAATGTAAAAGTGTTAAGGTTGAAATCAATACATGTGAGATATTTAAAGAAAATTAGTAATGAAGACTATAAGAGCATGTTACGACTTTCATTTACAATTATTTCAGTCGTTAGAATTTCAACTGAGAATACTATGGAAGCTATTTGATGGCCTTTTCTATTTGTATTTTGCTCTCTCAAAAAAGTGCTAAAATTGTGGAAGAACTCAATTAAAGGGAAATAATTCTGAACTGGTGATTTATGCTTTTGTAGAATGAACTCCTTTATAAAATCTGTGAATGTCATTAAAATTTTCTGACAACTGATGTTGCTGTGTTTACCTCGCCATAACCTAGCGGTTGGGAAAAAGACACTGATAATACTGGAAACTTGCAGGCTTGTGGGGTCATCAGGAGAAACTACACACACACACGCACAGACACACACACACACATATATATATATATATATATACACACATACTTATATATATGTGTATATATATAAATATATAATATATATATATATATATATATATATATATATATCTATATATACATATATATATACATATATATATATATCACATACATATCTATATATCTATCTATCTATATATACTATATAAGGGATCGCATCTAAGTAGCTACATGACGCGCGAATCTGCGTGCATAAACCTTCGAAGAGGGGAAGTCATCGATTTCCCTCTGCTGGTTTCACACTCACTGACCGGTTTCGGGGTAATTACTCTTTATCAATGTAGAGCAGCAGGGTTCAGTAGGGGTCACTTTTAACCTCTGTTTGAAGATTCTATTCAGTGAAACACATTCCCCGACTTTCAGAAACAGAAACGTTATTATTTCAAAATCTCAGCAGTAAGAGGTATTAATAGATATTGCCAAACTAACTTGGCAGTCCAGAGAAATAGAACGAATGCTGAACAGAGGTCAACAGCGACCTCTGCTGGCCCCGGCTGCTCCACATTGATAAGGAGTAACTACCCCGAAACCGGTCTGTTGATGCCAAGCCAGCAAGGGGAAGCTGATAACCTATCCCGTTCGAAGGTTTATGGACGCAGGCTTGTGCGTTATATAGCTAGCTAGAGGCGATCTGAGCTAATCAACAGCAGAATTGGTCCTATATCTATGGACTACCTCATTAGTTTGGCAATAAATAAGTATCAGTTGAACGCTGCCGTCGATGTAATCGACTAATTCCCTCCTCACAAAATGATGTTATATATATATATATATTTATATGTATATATATGTATGTATGTATGTATATATATATATATAAATATATATATATATATTATATATATATGTGTGTGTGTGTGTGTGTATGTATGTATGTATGTATGTATGTATGTATATATATATATATATTATGTATGTTATTTTTGTTTGTCGTTTTCATAAATAGTCAACATTTTAATGTCCTAAAGTTGATGAACCAACTAATGTGCTTTTCCATTTTCTTATTTGCAATGTATATATATATATATATATATATAGTGATATGGAGGTCAGTTGAGAAACAAGTGCTTGTGGCCTGGTTTCGTGGGTTGGCGCCAGGCAGACGGATAAAGCCTTTGTCCTGTCGGTTTCTAGAGAGATTAATGGGTTTGGAAGAGACATCTGACCCTTTTCCGGTCAAGGAAAGTTTAAGAAACCACCCTGTAATATTCGACGAGCTGGGTTTGTTAGTCAGTTGGCATCGGGATCAGTTTGGGAACAGGTCAGTTCTGGCTGAGACAGTGAGATGGCAACAGGG
This sequence comes from Octopus sinensis, assembly GCF_006345805.1. NCBI lineage: Eukaryota > Metazoa > Mollusca > Cephalopoda > Octopoda > Octopodidae > Octopus > Octopus sinensis. Next base: position 17,802,400 of record NC_043023.1, read on the forward strand.
CCTTTTGGCAGTTCTGCCTGAGACAGCAAAAGGGCCGGAAGAGACAATCAGTTGGCAAGGGATAGCAGTCGATGCGAGGGTGGTGATGGCGAGAGGCAACGACAACGTTGAGAAAGACAAACACAGAGGATTGAGGAGGTGAGGGAGATTGCGGCGTTAAGGCATGGATTGCTGTATAGTAGGAGTTTGTAACTAGAAAATGTAACGGTATGTCTTGTTTATGTTTTAATGTGAAATGTAAAAGAAACTAGATTGTGACGTAAGCTGCAATCTGTTGTAAAGAACTAAAAAGAATCGTGACAAAAAAGAGCAGGAAAAGAGGAAGAAAAGAAATGAGATTATAAAGAACATTGTGAATTATGTTAAAGGGAAAAAGAAAGAAAGAGAAAGACTTTAATGTTGAACTTTTTCGAACTATATTGCATCAATTTGAACTGTTTTGATTGTCTGCGGACTTGGTGTATCGTGCATGCCTTTGATTGTTTTCGAACGACGTGTTATATTTAAATGCATTGGTTGTCTTTCATTTTAATTCTGTTGCATGTTATTTTCTTTAATGTATCTGCTATGTATCACATTTTATTTGATGTCGTAATAGTCGTATAAACTGTTCTTAAATCTAAGCAAATTGCCTTCCGCCGTGTCTCTCTTCCCCCTGTTGTTGTTGTTATCTCCGGTCGCCGGTTCGAGTTCGCTACCATCTCCCACCACCGTTTCCTCTCTGTGTGGCGGATTCCCGTTTGACTGAGCTGGTCAATCCTCGTCGCTCGACTTAGTAGGGTCTCGGGTTCGAGTTTGAGAGACGGCAGGTACGTGACAACATATATATATATATATATATATATATATATATATATATATATAATATATATATATAGATATATGTACATATATATATATATATATATATATATAATGTGTGTGTTTATATATATATATGTATGTATATATATATATATATATATATATTATATATATATATTAATATATATGTATGTATATATTATATATGTTGTTGTATATATATATATATATATATATATATATGACATGTGTACCTGTGTGTGTTATTCTCTCTTATTCTTCATTCCTTTACTTGTTTCAGTCATTTGACTGCGACCATGCTAAAGCACCGCCTTTAGTCGAACAAATGGACCCCATATCTTATTCTTTGTAAGCCTAGTACTTATTCGGTCGTTTACGTTGCCGAACCGCCAGGTTACGGGACGTAACACACCAGCATCGGCTATTAAGCGACGGTGAGTGGGACAAGCCTAGATAGACAAACAACACACACACACACACACACCACCATATATATATACACGATGGGTTTCTTTCAGTTTCCCTCTACCAAATCTACCCACAAGGCCTTAGTCGGACGGTGTCATGCAGTGGTACTCAAGCCGGAACCATTTGGTTGGAATGCAAGCTTCTTACCACAAAGCCACTCTGTGTACGTGTGTATATTGTGTGGGGGTATGTATGTGTACATGTATATATTTACATACAGTCTCTCCTGATATTATGAGCAGGAGAGAATATCCCGAGTTCTCTTTATGGCAATAAGGCACATGACCTGAAATAGTGTGTGGAGAGATTTAGTTTAGTACATCGACCACAGTGTTCAATTGATACTTATTTTATCGACCCCGAGTGGGTTAAAAGCAAAATCGTTCTGGACGGAGTTTGAACTATGACTGTAATGTTGCACGAAATGTTGCTGGGCGTTTTGTCCGGTGGGCCAACGATTGTGGTAACTCGCCGACCTTGTCAGGGGTAATAACATAACAACAGAAGCAAGGAAGATTTTACTAACTTTGACATTGCGAGTATTCCATTATAGGTATAATTTTGCTTTGGTTATTGCCTGGATCTGTCTGACACTCGCCTAGGACCCTCACAGTTCTGCTGAATGTTGATTTAGTATAATTTACCAAGGCTGGCAGGTGACATCCACACATCATATCTTTATTGTTTCTTAGATCACTGAAATTATAAACAAAACCCTAAGTGAATGTACTTGAGAGGTAAAGAGAAGCCACTGTTGTATTTGACAAGAAAGAAGGATAATATAATTCCAGCAAGAATATAAAAATAACGACATTCATGTTTCGTCCCAGAAGATGTTGATAACAGCAATAAATTGATGTGGTTTCTGGTGGAAACCGAAAATATGTTAATTTCCTACTCTCTTATAGCCTATGTCTTGAATAATAAAAGTTAATTTAAACAAGGATAATATTTAGAACCACGTAAACCGATCCCTTTAAATGATGGATTAGGGGCGGTTTGGTGCCAGAAATTAGATGGGGGAAATTCGGTGCCTCAGGTATTGAGTAAAACATTTTAGACGCAATTTTCTGTCGCAAAAGCTTTGAGATGTGAACCTATAACAGGAAGGCATTAAAGTAAACTTAACTCACCATCCTGTGTAATAGAGAGAAGAACTGCGTAAATCACAATTTTTTTTTAAATCGTTGACGCTAAAAAAATTTATTTCACCAGGAGTGAAACATAAGGTAATCATATATATCTTATTTTTTGGTTTTAGTTTTTCTTCTTATTTAAATACGGCGATAAGTATACAAATGTTACTTTGATAGAAAATATTAAAACTTGCTCAAAAATAAGAATTCATGTTATTATTTTGAAGGAATACAAATTTCTCAGTTATCAGGGAATTAATTAAATCTACGTAGAATGAAGAGAGGGTATCTTCTTTGATGATAGAAAATTGAAACTTTTAAGACATGCGTAATATAATAAAACATAATCAGTAGACAGCTGACATAATAGAACGTTTTGAGGTGTAGAGGATATAGAGGATATACGAAATATAGATGGCATGCGATATAGATAAAATACTGCATATAGCTGATATAGATGATATAGATGGCATGTTGGATATCGACGACATACTGGTTATAAATGGCATACTGTATATAGATGACATACATAGTATAGATGACATGTGGATATAAGTGATATAGTAGATATGGAAAATATACAAGTTGCAGATGACAGACGATATACAGACGTAGATGACATGCTTGATGATATATTTACTATAGATGATATACAAAATGTTGATGGCATACTATATTTTTATGCAATCTATAAATACTAGAATGTTTAATAGATATCGTAAAACATTAAGGACTAAGTACACCTCGACGTAAAACCATCCGCACTTACGACTACAAAAAGTAAATGCATCATTCAAGATGTTTGTTGTTATCGTAAGATATATGACGAAAAAAGAAAAGAACTATTCAAAGCTCAACATGTTCCTCGAAACACCGTCTACCTCAATCCAAGAACGAAACTGTGAAGAATGAAAATTTCTTGTCAGTTAAACTTTTTTTCACAGAAACAAGTTTTTTGCCATTGTATATATGCGGAATTTCCTTTGTATTAACTTTTACATTAATTGTAGATTGTATTTTTCTTTAAAGTACAATAGAGTACAAATGCCTTTTTCACTTTATGCACAATAAATATGGATGAAATATTTGTGTTTTATAGCTTTATAATCCGTTGCAATGAAAATAGTGTTGACAAATAAATCCGACATACGACCAGATTGACTTAGCGTCTGTCGTAAGTCGAGGGCAGGGTGTAATTATATACTATTCCCCTGATATTTTCCGGCAAATTTTTAACCTAATTTAAAAGTAACTTTACTTTCTCACCCATTTCATCGAATTTGGTGAGAGACACTAAATCATTCACTAAAACTCTATGTGTAACACAAAAAATATCAACATGCATTAGTGAAATAAGATAACAGCTGCTCACACAGCTACTGGACACAACCAAAAGGATAAACAGACCTAGATTCAGAATTGGCTTTTATCTTTCAAAGCTATTAACTGCCATATGACATATCTTCTAATTAAACATTTGATCTGACTTTCACGCGCGTAAATAATTCATGTTTTACAGTGATTTTTACAAATGATTCAAATTTGTTATAAACTCTAAACAGTTTAAGAGTAATTTATATTTTTCGGCACTTGGAATATGGTACGAAGGAATGACTCCTTCACTAAAGTTGCACCGAGCCGTCACCACAACTTAGATAAATAAGATTATAGCTGCCTACTCACACAGAGCTGCTTGACACAAATAGCAGACTAAAACAACCCATCCACTTATTGTTCTGTCACATGACAAATCTACAGGACTAAATCTTTCAGCTGACTTTTACACGTGACTATCACAAGATTGTAATAGACGGCCGCAACAGATAACAGCTCAAAGATCCCCTTACCATACCACTTGACCATATTCAACCAATAATTCTGTACTTGACTGATTGTGATTTGAGACGCATTCTTTCTATAAAAGTAAACGATTTCTAGGAATATTCGCGACACAGCTCCACGTTTCTCATAAATTACACTTTTGAAAATCAAAAAATGTGAAACCAGTTAAATGTGTATACACAGAAAACTTCCCATCAGAATACGACTGTGAGGACGTTGGTTATACGTAAGCAAAATTACGTTTGTGATGGACAGGTTGAACATTCTAACGTTATATGTAACGTTTTACTTTGTTTTACTCTCTAACGTTATATATAACATTTTAATTGTGGCATCTATTTCTATTTCTTCTGTTTGCTTTGTCTCTCTTTTCTCGCCTTCCCTCTGTCGTTTTCTCCTTCCACTACTAACATTTTCCTCTGTTTGCTTCTTGTCCTTCTACATTTCACCATTCTTTGTTTCTCCTCCCACTACCACGTAACCGGTGATCCGTCGCATCTCTCTCATCCATTTCCTCTCGCCGTTGACTCCATCAAAAGTGTACAATATAATCGTTAAAGGCACAGCATTTTTATGATGTCTTAGATGATCACTTATGAGGAATTAGCTGCGAACTTTCCATTTGGCGTATTTTTATTGTGTATGTATGAATGTATGTACGTATATATATAAATATATATAAATACTTTTTGATAGTTATATATATTTAATATTAAAAAAATTTAATAAAAATGAAAAAAATAATAATAATAAAATATATAATAAATAAATACATAAATAAAAAATAAATTAATTAATTAATAATTTTAATTTTAAATTTAAATAAATTTAAATTTTTAAATTTAATATTTTATATATTATATTAATCATTTTGATTTTTATGTTTTGGTTTATGTTTTTCATTTTTTTATTTGCCTAATAGTGGTTTTATCTCTAATTTAATTCATGAATATATACACACACCACATATATAATAATAATATATATATATATATATATATATATATATATATATATATATATATATATATATTTCTATAGGTGAATGAATTATCCTATATTATCGTCAGCATTGAAATTCGTTGAACCGATACCAGGGTAGCAAATTCGCGTCAGAAACACGGTTGAAGCGACCTGTCCAAGGGTAGAAACTCCGGACATCTGTGGAGGTCTATATCGCGACGATTGTGTGCTTTACCTCCAAAATGTCTCAAACCAAAAAATACAGAAGGTTAAATATAGGTTAGTTAGGTTTTTTTGTAGAATGGGCTTGCACATTGTTTTTGACGATGAGTTAACTAAAGGCAGCTTCTTAGACATTACCCTCAATTTACAAAATAACTCATACTTCCCTTACCATAAACCCTCCACATATCTTAAGTATATTAGCCTGTACAGTAATCATGCCAAGCCCGTTACCGATAATTTAGTCAAAAACATATCTTTGAGACTTTCTAAATTATCTGCCAATGTTGACATCTTTAACCAAAAGGCAGGCTTTTATAACGCCGCCTTGGCAAAAGCCGGCTATAAGGAGAAAGTGTCATACATAGATTCAGCTCATTCTAAACCAGATAGAATAGTTACTTGTAATAGGAATAGTAGTTTTAATTCTAATAGTGCCAGCAACACTATGCAAAGTATAAATTCTTTTCGGACCAAGGGAGGTATGCGCCGCTAAACCCCTAATTTTCAACCCAGTAATTTTCCCCTTACTTTCACAAATAACTCTACGTACAAGTCAAAGGCCACTAAGAACTGTATCTGGTTCGTAATACCTTTCGGTAAACAAATTAAATCGAACCTTCCCTTACAGTTCCGTGAAGCCATCGCTAGGAACTTTCCCAGAAATTTTAGATAATATTCTACTATCAATTCCCACATAGTAAGAATCGCCTTCTCTAACACTAGAAATCTTTCACAAATTATATCTTCTCACAATACCAAGCTGATAAATAGAGATTCTTCACCCGGGAGTTCCTACATAAATCTTACTAATTCCAAGCCATCATACAGTCATACTAATAGGAATAGTATTAATAGTAATAGCAATGGTAGTAGCGACAGTGTTAACAATGATAACATTAATAATAGTATCAATCGTGTTAATAACAATGGTATTGTTGATAATGATAACAATAACGGAGAAATTACTGATTGTATTACCATTTATAACACTAACAATAATACGAATAGTGGAGTTGCTAGCGCTAATAATAATAGTAACAACAATCATAGCAATAAAAACTTCGTTTCGATCTCGGAGGACAACCCCAACAGAATTAAATTTTTGTCTAGTAATTCTAAGATCGAGAATTCTATTTACCAGTGTAGAATCTCCTCTGGTACCGATGTCTTCTTCTATATAGGAGCGTCCTCTTCCCAGTTATCCAAGATAATTTCAAACCATTATTCAACATTCAGGGATAGTAAAAAAACGACATAGTACAGGGCTAAGTAAATTAGTTTGGCGTCTTAAAGACAATAATATAGATTTCAAGTTAGATTGGTTCATACTGTCTGTATCCTTTCCTTTTGATAAGGGCAGGAGATTTTGTAACATTTGCAACTCGGAGCTCTTCCATATCCTCTTCTCTAAGGTTCCCCTTGTAAACACACTCATAGAGAAATCCTATAAATGTATGCACTGGCAGAAACATACTTTTTACTCTTACAAATGATTACGATAGCCATCTTGCTTTGAACAAATAGCTTAACATACACTCCACTTCAATAGTGAAATTCTTTCCTAAGCCTTTGAACATTCTTAATCAACATACCCTTCCCTTTCCACTGGTTCCCAACCTATCATTCCTTTAACCCTTCTCTTCCTACTATCTAACTTATACGTCAAATCTTCTAACGGCTTTTTTTAAAAATCACTTCTTGTCGTTTTGTTTACCATGTAGGCAGTCATCGGAATTTCTGTTTGTCTTGTTGCCGAGAGAGGCTCCCTTTCTTTCCTGATGAGAAGATTGCATCATACACCCTTTATTCTTTTGGAATGAAACCATGTGGTCTTCGAAACATATGTCGAGAGTAAAGAAATTTTGTTAACATCTTCGTTCGACTCCATTCTTTCATTTATATATATATCATCTATAGTACATGTATACGAAAGAGAAGCACCATTAATTTCGCACCTACAAAGCGATTAGCAGCAATGTCACCTCGTCAGTGTCAAATGGCTGAAGACGCATAACCTCTCTGGAAACTGGAGGAAGAAATACGCAACGGTTACTTGGTTTTGTAAAGAAGAAATAAATTATCGATGCTGCGGGCAGGACTGGATTAGCATGATGGTGTTGTCTCCATACATCGGCTTTGCTCTTGACGATATTCGAAACTGGGTAGACAATTCAACGAATGGAGAATTCCAAGTTTGAAGTAGGAAATGTCTTAGATGAGGGCATTGACTAAATATTTCTTTCTGGATCTTTTTTCCTACTTCAATTTGGGAACATTGGGTTAAAAACCAATTTTCGATACAATAAAATTCTAACGTTTATCGTGGGACACCAACCCAGTTCTGTAGACATAAAACACAACCTACCATTTCGCCTTCGTCTATTAAAGTTTCAATATTCCAAACAAAATATATGTTGACGCAAGTAAGGCTGTGTGGGTTAAGGATTTTGTAACATGTTATTA
>NC_043023.1:17810421-17825421 GCF_006345805.1 Octopus sinensis
GTGATTTATGCTTTTGTAGAATGAACTCCTTTATAAAATCTGTGAATGTCATTAAAATTTTCTGACAACTGATGTTGCTGTGTTTACCTCGCCATAACCTAGCGGTTGGGAAAAGACACTGATAATACTGGAAACTAGCAGGCTTGTGGGGTCATCAGGAGAAACTACACACACACACGCACAGACACACATATATATATATACACACATACTTATATATATGTGTATATATATATAATATATATATATTATATATATATATATATATATAATATATATATATATATACACATACATATCTATATATCTATCTATCTATATATATTATAATATATATAATATATATATATATAATCCTCCCACGTAAATTCCAGTTCAAAGCTATTACAGAAGAACCTGAAACACAAAGACACCTCAGGGAGAGAATGGCACTGGAAAAAATGAAAATGGAAATAGAACTTCTGAAATTGAGGGCCCAAACGAATGAGGATAAAATAAAATCCACCGATGAAGATATCAACGAAGAAATTCGCAAAATGACCCAAGGCCCAGATCAAGAGAAGTTCTCCAAACTATGGAAAGAGGACTGTGAAAAAGAAGAACTAAAATCTCTCCAACGCTGGGAGAAAAGCGCCACTTGGTTCTCAGACTATGAAGCCGTCTTTCAAACAGAGCACGCCTCCAACAACCCTTTCCAGAAAATAAGAAAACCAAAACAACACCCAAACACCGATACACACCTGTCTAAAAATCGGAACCTTCACTACTATCAAAAAAAGAATACAGGACCTAACCCTAACTCTGTAAGCAGCCAGCGATACAATATCAGGAATACCCCCACTTCAAGCAGAGAAAGGATAAATCAACACCCACAGCATAGACAGTGCAACCTCATCCCCACCCAAAGGAGTTACCAACGAAATCTTCGTCCCATTAACCGGTTAAACAACCATGCACAACAAACCCACACCACTTGCAATGATTACCAACGAAGGCCCCTAGAACACCACACCCGAATATGGGATATCGGGATGCTCTCCTCAATACTGCTCCAAGAACACACACCATAAATCACAACAGGAGACCCCTAATCAACAAAGAACAACTATATACTAGCTACCGTCCCAACCACCGATTCCTTTTTTAGACCCATACGCAAACACAGAGACACAAGATAGCACCAAACAAGCAGGAGGAACCAAAAGTAATAAAAATTATTAATCTAACTCACAAGGAACTAACAGCAAACCAAATAAACATACTTTCCAAAGGACTCAAGTTTACACCCCCCCACAACACCCCAACTACAATGAAATGAAAGAAGACATCGCAGAATTCTGCAGAAAATTAAGACTTACTGAGGAGCTATACGATAAATACAACGAGGACGAATCGTTAGCCAGAAATAGGAGTAACTACACCCCCTCGAAAGGTAAGAATAAAACACTTGATGATTTCTGTGACCACATATCAAATTACCCATATCAACATATGCACAAACAAAAACACAAACCAAACTTCAGCAAAAAGAATGGGCTGAGTTGAACAAATTAAAACTAGATAAAACAATAACAATCAAAGAGGCCGATAAAGGGAGTGCTGTTGTCTTAATGGATACGACATTTTCATAACTTTGGTACTTTCTATGCTGGAAGACACAATATACTATGAAAAGGCACAAAACTACAGTCAACAAAAAATAATGAGGGAACTAAAATCCATATTAAACCCATACAAAGCAGGGCTAACCGACAAAGAATATGATTAGATGACCAATTTCACAAGTAAAACTAGCCAATTCTACGGTATACCTAAGATCCACAAAGTGAAAAAATAAGCAACGCATGCAAGATAGCTACAGACAAAATAATTAAAGTCCCTAATCCTAATGACCTCAAATTGAGATCCATAATAGCAGGTCCCGCATGCGAAACCCACCGCCTCAGTAACTTTTTAGACACCCTGTTAAAACCACTCCTCAAACATGTCAAAAGCTATATAAGGGACGACTTAGATATGCTCAATCACCTACCGAATACTATAAACAAAAACACCATACTGGTATCCTTCGATGTAGTCAACCTCTACTCCAATATCCCCCACAACCTAGGACTAGAGGCAATCCAATTCTGGCTAGAGAATCACGCCAACGAACTACCACACCGCATCAAAAAAGAATTTGTGATAGAAGGGGTTAAATTCATCCTGGAAAATAACTTCTTCGCCTTCAATGACAACTTCTACCGACAAAAATCGGGGACTGCGATGGGTACACGAATGGCCCCCTCCTTTGCCAACCTAGTCATAGGATACCTAGAGATCAGTCTGTATCGTAATGTTCTAGAAAGATATGGCAGCCCTTTCTCCATCTACATAGAAAACAACTGGAAGAGATATCTAGATGACTGTTTCATCCTTTGGCATAAAAATATAGAAAAACTCATAGAATTCCAGAAAATTTTAAACGGACTGGACGTAAACATCCAATTCACGATGGAATATAGCCAACAACAACTCCCCTTCCTCGATATCCTCATTAAGAAAGCTAATAATATAATAGAAACAGACATATACTATAAGCCTACAGACTCTAAGCAATATCTTCCATTCAATTCATGCCACCCCAGACACACCAGGATGAATATCCCCTTCAATCTAGCAAAAAGGATATGCACTATAGTCTCTAACGCAAACACCAGAGACACACGACTACAAGAACTAAAAGATACCCTAATCACCAGGAACTATCCACCTTCACTTATTGACAAATGCATTCAACGTGCCCTTCAACTTAACATCAAGGAACTGAGACATCCCAAATCAAAGAAAAACTTACAACCAAAAGCCTTACCATACATCTCCACACACAACCCTCTCAATAACGAAGCCTTCGACACCATCCTCCACAACATACCCCTCCTAAAAAAAGACCACAGAATGAACACAATCCTCCAAACACACACGATCATAAAAAGCAAAAGACAGCCTAGATCCATGAAAAGTCTCCTTACACAAGCCCGAATTCACTCTTCAACACAGAAGCCGACAGTAAAAAAATGTGGAAGACCCAATTGCGGGATATGCGACTATCTAATCGAGGGTTCTGAGTTCTCCTTCAAACAGGGACAACGTTTTAGTGAAAAGCAACTTCACATGTGCTTCGGAGAACCTAATATACTCACTAACCTGCTCCGGGTGTCAAGAGCAGTACATAGGCCAAACAAAAATGGTTTGCGTAAACGAATGGCCCTGCACAGATCCCAGATAAAAATTCCCCAAAACAGAAAAATAGCTTTTAGCCAACACATAGATACTTGCGCCAACAAAAAAACACCAAACTTCAGAATTTTCCCCCTCTACCAATTTAGGGACGATACAACCTCGAGACAACGAATAAGTAAAGAAAATCTCTTTATTACAAAATACAAGCCACTTCTTAACGGGTCTACGACAAACAATTAATATACCTCAACTTTAGAATAAAAGAAAAAATATATATACACACACAAATACTACACTCCATAGAATCCATTACTAATCAGCCCCTTCATAGCTATATTTACACCCATTCATATTCTCCCTTCTCTGTTTTTTTCTTCTTCTTCTTCTTCCTCTTCTTCTTCATCATCATCGTTATCATCATCATCGGCATCATCATCATCGCCACCATCATCACCACCATCTTCTCCTTCTCCTCCTTCTTCTTCTTCTTCTTCATCATCATCGTTATCATCATCATCGTCGTCATAATCATCACCACCATCACCATCATCGTCATCTTCTCCTTCTCCTTCTCCTTCTTCTTCTTCTTCTCTTCTTCTCCACCCCCTACCCCTTAAGTTTGTCACTAATGTTTTTTAGTATAACACCTACGCTAATTCTATAAACAAGCCTGTCAATAAAATATTCTCCTGAATTGAACTGAGACTGCCAGCCGCCACTGACCATTCAAAATACGACCATCAGGGCACTCCCAGATTCTCCCACCCCCCTTTCCTCACCAGCCTTCCCTCTACTACCCTACCAAGAACTCACAACTACCTCGAACACACAAGTGCAAACAAGGGAGTCAGAGAAAGGCAGAATGCCACTTAAATCTGAACACTACTATATAAATATTCTTTTAAAAAAACTTTTCTTCTAATTTTTCTAAATTTAATTATTTAATCGTTACAGTTGAAAAGGTCTCAAAATGACCGAAACCGGTACTGAAATGTTCACTATAAAATTATTTTAGCATTTTCTATTTTTTACTTGTTTTTTCATATATATATATATATATACATATATATATATATATACATATATATACTTGGCGGTTGGCGAAATACCGACAGAATACGTACAAAGAGTTGATTTATTTGACTAAAGGTGATGCTCCACCTTGGCCGCAATCACATTACTGAAATCCATTTTAATCCCGGTTATCTCTGCTAATATCTCTCCTAATATGTGTGTGTGTGTGTGTATTCAATGAAACTTTCACTGATATTCAAAAGCAGAAATGTTATAATTTCTAAATCTCTCTAAAGTAGAGATACAACAGCAGTACTGGGTATTAATATTTATTGACAAACAAACGTGGTAGTCTAGAGAAGTAGGACGAATGCTGCTGTTGATGAGCTCCGAGACGGGATCGCATCTAACTAGCTACATGACGCGCGAATCTGCGTGCATAAACCTTCGAAGAGGGGAAGTCATCGATTTCCCTCTGCTGGTTTCACACTCACTGACCGGTTTCGGGGTAATTACTCTTTATCAATGTGGAGCAGCAGGGTTCAGTAGGGGTCACTTTTAACCTCTGTTTGAAGATTCTATTCAGTGAAACACATTCCCCGACTTTCAGAAATAGAAACGTTATTATTTCAAAATCTCAGCAGTAAGAGGTATTAATAGATATTGCCAAACTAACTTGGCAGTCCAGAGAAATAGAACGAATGCTGAACAGAGGTCAACAGCGACCTCTGCTGGCCTCGGCTGCTCCACATTGATAAGGAGCAACTACCCCGAAACCGGTCTGTTGATGCCAAGCCAGCAAGGGGAAGCTGATAACCTATCCCGTTCGAAGGTTTATGGACGCAGGCTTGTGCATTATATAGCTAGCTAGAGGCTATCTGAGCTAATCAACAGCAGAATTGGTCCTATATCTATGGACTACCTCTTAGTTTGGCAATAAATAAGTATCAGTTGAACGCTGCCGTCGATGTAATCGACTAATTCCCTCCTCACAAAACGATGTTATATATATATATATATATATATATATATATATATATATATATATATATATATGTATATATATGTATGTATATATATATAAATATATATATATATATATGTGTGTGTGTGTTGTGTGTGTGTATGTATGTATGTATGTATGTATATATATATATATATATGTATGTATGTTATTTTGGTTGTCGTTTTCATAAATAGTCAACATTTTAATGTCCTAAAGTTGATGAACCAACTAATGTGCTTTTCCATTTTCTTATTTGCAATGTATATATAAATATATATATATATATATATATATATATATATAGTGATATGGAGGTCAGTTGAGAAACAAGTGCTTGTGGCCTGGTTTCGTGGGTTGGCGCCAGGCAGACGGATAAAGCCTTTGTCCTGTCGGTTTCTAGAGAGATTAATGGGTTTGGAAGAGATATCTGACCCTTTTCCGGTCAAGGAAAGTTTAAGAAACCACCCTGTAATATTCGACGAGCTGGGTTTGTTAGTCAGTTGGCATCGGGATCAGTTTGGGAACAGGTCAGTTCTGGCTGAGACAGTGAGATGGCAACAGGGCCTTTTGGCAGTTCTGCCTGAGACAGCAAAAGGGCCGGAAGAGACAGTCAGTTGGCAAGGGATAGCAGTCGATGCGAGGGTGGTGATGGCGAGAGGCAACGACAACGTTGAGAAAGACATACACAGAGGATTGAGGAGGTGAGGGAGATTGCGGCGTGAAGGCATGGATTGCTGTATAGTAGGAGTTTGTAACTAGAAAATGTAACGGTATGTTTTGTTTATATTTTAATGTGAAATGTAAAAGAAACGAGATTGTGACGTAAGCTGCAATCTGTTGTAAAGAACTAAAAAGAATTGTGACAAAAAAGAGAAGGAAAAGAGGAAGAAAAGAAATGAGATTATAAAGAACATTGTGAATTATGTTAAAGGGAAAAAGAAAGAAAGAGAAAGACTTTAATGTTGAAATTTTTCGAACTATATTGCATCAATTTGAACTGTTTTGATTGTCTGCGGACTTGGTGTATCGTGCATGCCTTTGATTGTTTTCGAACGACGTGTTATATTTAAATGCATTGGTTGTCTTTCATTTTAATTCTGTTGCATGTTATTTTCTTTAATGTATCTGCTATGTATCACATTTTATTTGATGTCGTATAAACTGTTCTTAAATGTAAGCAAATTGCCTTCCACCGTGTCTCTCTTCCCCCTGTTGTTGTTGTTGTTATCTCCGGTCGCCGGTTCCAGTTCGCTGCCATCTCCCACCACCGTTTCCTCTCTGTGTGGCGGATTCCCGTTTGACTGAGCTGGTCAATCGTCGTCGCTCGACTTAGTAGGGTCTCGGGTTCGAGTTTGAGAGACGGCAGGTACGTAACAACATATATATATATATATATATATATATATAGATATATATATGTATATATATATATATATGTGTGTGTTTATATATATGTATTATATATATATATATATATGTATGTATATATATATATATATATGTATGTATGTATATTATATATATAAATATATATATATATATATATATATATGACATGTGTACCTGTGTGTGTTATACTCTCTTATTCTTCATTCCTTTACTTGTTTCAGTCATTTGACTGCGACCATGCTAAAGTACCGCCTTTAGTCGAACAAATGGACCCCATATCTTATTCTTTGTAAGCCTAGTACTTATTCGGTCGTTTACATTGCCGAACCGCCAGGTTACGGGGACGTAAACACACCAGCATCGGCTATTAAGCGACGGTGAGTGGGACAAGCCCAGATAGACAAACACACACACACACACACACACACTCATATATATATATACACGATGGGTTTCTTTCAGTTTCCCTCTACCAAATCTACTCACAAGGCCTTAGTCGGACGGTGTCATGCAGTGGTACTAAAGCCGGAACCATTTGGTTGGAAAGCAAGCTTCTTACCACAAAGCCACTCTGTGTACGTGTGTATATTGTGTGGGGGTATGTATGTGTACATGTATATATTTACATACAGTCTCTCCTGATATTATGAGCAGGAGAGAATATCCCGAGTTCTCTTTATGGCAATAAGGCACATGACCTGAAATAGTGTGTGGAGAGATTTAGTTTATTACATCGACCACAGTGTTCAATTGATACTTATTTTATCGACCCCGAGTGGGTTAAAAGCAAAATCGTTCTGGACGGAGTTTGAAATAAGACTGTAACGTTGCACGAAATGTTGCTGGGCGTTTTGTCCGGCGGGCCAAAGATTGTGGTAACTCGTCGACCTTGTCAGAGGTAATAACATAACAACAGAAGCAAGGAAGATTTTACTAACTTTGACATTGCGAGTATTCCATTATAGGTATAATTTTGCTTTGGGTATTGCCTGGATCTGTCTGACACTTGCCCTGGACCTCCACAATTCTGTTGAATGTTGATTTAGTATAATTTACCAAGGCTGGCAGGTGACATCCACACATCATATCTTTATTGTTACTGAGGTAGCTGAAATTATAAACAAAGCCCTAAGTGAAAATACTTGAGAGGTAAAGAGAAGCCGCTGTTGTATTTGACAAGAAAGAAGGATAAAATAATTCCAGCAAGAATATAAAAATAACGACATTCATGTTTCGTTCCAGAAGATGTTGATAACAGCAATAAATTGATGTGGTTTCTGGTGGAAACCGAAAATATGTTAATTTCCTACTCTCTTATAGCTTATGTCTTGAATAATAAAAGTTAATTTAAACAAGGAGAATATTTAGAACCACGTAAACCGATCCCTTTAAATGATGGATTAGGGGCGGTTTGGTGCCAGAAATTAGATGGGGGAAATTCGGTGCCTCAGGTATTGAGTAAAACATTTTGGACGAAATTTTCTGTCGCTAAAGCCTTGAATGAAGATGAATCAGGGGAGATCTGAACCTATAACAGGAAGGCATTAAAGTAAACTTAACTCACCATCCTGTGTAATAGAGAGAAGAACTGCGTAAATCACAATTTTTTTTTAAATCGTTGACGCGAACAAAATTTATTTCACCAGGAGTGAATCATATATATCTTATTTTTTGGTTTTAGTTTTTCTTCTTATTTAAATACGGCGATAAGTATACAAATGTTACTTTGATAGAAAGTATTAAAACTTGCTCAAAAATAAGAATTCATGTTATTATTTTGAAGGAATATCAATTTCTCAGTTATCAGGGAATTAATTAAATCTACGTAGAATGCAGAGAGTGTATCTTCTTTGATGAGAGACAATTGAAACTTTTAAGACATGCGTAATATAATAAAACATAATCAGTAGACAGCGGACATAATAGAAAGTTTTGAGGTGTAGAGGATATAGAGGATATACGAAATATAGATGGCATGCGATATAGATAAAATACTGCATATAGCTGATATAGATGGCATGTTGGATATCGACGACATACTGGTTATAAATGGCATACTGTATATAAATGACATACATAGTATAGATGACATGTGGATATAAGTGATATGCTAGATATGGAAAATATACAAGTTGCAGATGGCAGACGATATACAGACGTAGATGACATGCTTGATGATTTATTTACTATAGATGATATACAAAATGTTGATGGCATACTATATTTTTATGCAATCTATAAATACTAGAATGTTTAATAGATATCGTAAAACATTAAGAACTAAGTACACCCTCACCTCGACGTAAAACCATCCGTACTTACGACTACAAAAAGTAAATGCATCATTCAAGACGTTGTTCGTTGTTATCGTAAGATATATGACGAAAAAAGAAAAGAACTATTCAAAGCTCAACATGTTCCTCGAAACACCGTCGACCTCAATCCAAGAACAAAACTGTGAAGAATGAAAATTTCTTGTCAGGTGAACTTTTTCAAAGAAACAAGTTTTTTGCCATTGTATATATGCGGAATTTCCTTTGTATTAATTTTTACATTAATTTTAGATTGTATTTTTCTTTAAAGTACAATAGAGTACAAATGCCTTTTTCACTTTATGCACAATAAATATGGATGAAATATTTGTGTTTTATAGCTTTATAATCCGTTGCAATGAAAATAGTGTTGACAAATAAATCCGACATACGACCAGATTGACTTAGCGTCTGTCGTAAGTCGAGGACAAGGTGTAATTATATACTATTCCCCTGATATTTTTCGGCAAATTTTTAACCTAATTTAAAAGTAACTTTACTTTCTCACCCGTTTCATCGCATTTGGTGAGAGACACTAAATCATTCACTAAAACTCTATGTGTAACACAAAAAATATCAACATGCATTAGTGAAATAAGATAACAGCTGCTCACACAGACCTAGATTCAGAAGTGGCTTTTATCTTTCAAAGCTATTAACTGCCATATGACATATCTTCTAAGTAAACATTTGATCTAACTTTCACGCGCGTAAATAATTCATGTTTTACAGTGATTTTTACAAATGATTCAAATTTGTTATAAACTCTAAGCAGTTTAAGAGTAATTTATATTTTTCGGCACTTGGAATATGGTACGAAGGAATGACTCCTTCACTAAAGTTGCACCGAGCCGTCACCACAACTTAGATAAATAAGATTATAGCTGCCTACTCACACAGAGCTGATTGACACAAATAGCAGACTAAAACAACCCATCCACTTATTGTTCTGTCACATGACAAATCTACAGGACTAAATCATTCACGTAACTTTTACGCGTGACTATCACAAGATTGTAATAGACGGCCGCAACAGATACCAGCTCAAAGATCCCCTTACCATACCACTTGACCATATTCAACCAATCAATCTGTACTTGACTGATTGTGATTTGAGACGCATTCTTTCTATAAAAGTAAACGATTTCTAGGAATATTTCGCGACACAGCTCCACGTTTCTCATAAATTACACTTTTGAAAATCAAAAAATGTGAAGCCAGTTAAATGTGTATACACAGAAAACGTCCCATCAGAATACGACTGTGAGGCCGTTGGTTATACGTAAGCAAAATTACGTTTGTGATGGACAGGTTGAACATTCTAACGTTATATGTAACGTTTTACTTTGTTTTACTCTCTAACCTTATATATAACTTTTTAATTCTGGCATCTATTTCTGTTTCTTCTGTTTGCTTTGTCTCTCTTTTCTCGCCTTCCCTCTGTCGTTTTCTCCTTCCACTACTAACATTTTCCTCTGTTTGCTTCTTGTCCTTCTACATTCCACCATTCTCTTCTCTCCTCCCACTACCACGTAACCGGTGATCATTCGCATCTCTCTCATCCATTTCCTTTTCCCCCTCGCCGTTGGCTCCATCAAAAGTGTACAATATAATAGTTAAAGGCACAGCATTTTTATGATGTCTTAGATGATCACTTATGAGAAATTAGCTGCGAATTTTCCGTTTGGCGTATTTTTATTGTGTGTATGTATGAATGTATGTACGTATATATATAAATATATATATTTAATATTTAAAAAAATAAATAAAAATGAAAAAAAAATAATAAAAATATATAAAAAATAAATATATAAATAAAAAATAAATTAATTAATTAATAATTTTAATTTTAAATTTAAATAATTTAAATTTTTAAATTTTATATTTTATATATTATATTAATCATTTTGATTTTTATGTTTTGGTTTATGTTTTTCATTTTTTTATTTGCCTAATAGTGGTTTTATCTCTAATTTAATTTATGAATATATATACACACACACACATATATATATATATATATATTTCAATAGGTGAATGAATTATCCTATGTTTATCGTCAGCATGGAAAATTCGTTGAACCGATACCAGGGTAGCAAATTCGCGTCAGAAACACGGTTGAAGCGACCTGTCCAAGGGTAGAAACTCCGGACATCTGTGGAGGTCTATATCGCGACGATTGTGTGCTTTACCTCCAAAATGTCTCAAACCAAAAAATACAGAAGGTTAAATATAGGTTAGTTAGGTTTTTTGGTAGACTGGGCTTGCACATCCTTTTTGACGATGAATTAACTAAAGGCAACTTCTTAGACATTACCCTCAATTTACAAAATAACTCATACTTCCCTTACCATAAACCCTCCACATATCTTAAGTATATTAGCCTTTACAGTAATCATGCCAAGCCCGTTACCGATAATTTAGCCAAAAACATATCTTTGAGACTTTCTAAATTATCTGCCAATGTTGACATCTTTAACCAAAAGGCAGGCTTTTATAACGCCGCCTTGGCAAATGCCGGCTATAAGGAGAAAGTGTCATACATATATTCAGCTCATTCTAAACCAGATACAATAATTACTTGTAATAGGAATAGTAGTTTTAACTCTAATAGTGCCAGCAACACTATGCAAAATATAAATTCTTTTCGGACCAAGGGAGGTATGCGCCGTTCAACCCCAAATTTTCAACCCAGTAATTTTCCCCTTACTTTCACAAATAACTCTACGTACAAGTCAAAGGCCACTAAGAACTCTATCTGGTTCGTAATACCTTTAGGTAAACAAATTAAATCGAACCTTCCCTTACAGTTCCGTGAAGCCGTCGCTAGGAACTTTCCCAGAAATTCTAGATATTATTCTACTATCAATTCCCACATAGTAAGAATCGCCTTCTCTAACACTAGAAATCTTTCACAAATTATATCTTCTCACAATACCAAGCTGATAAATAGAGATTCTTCACCCGGGAGTTCCTACATAAATCTTACTAATTCCAAGCCATCATACAGTCATACTAATAGGAATAGTATTAATAGTAATAGCAATGGTAGTAGCGACAGTGTTAACAATGATAATATTAATAATAGTATCAATCGTGTTAATAACAATGGTAATGTTGATAATGATAACAATAACGGAGAAATTACTGATTGTATTACCATTAAAAATAATAACAATAATACGAATAGTGGAGTTGCTAGCGCTAATAATAATAGTAACAACAATCATAGCAATAAAAACTTCGTTTCGATCTCGGAGGACAACCCCAACAGAATTAAATTTTTGTCTAGTAATTCTAAGATCGAGAATTCTATTTACCAGTGTAGAATCTCCTCTGGTACCGATGTCTTCTTCTATATAGGAGCGTCCTCTTCCCAGTTATCCAAGATAATTTCAAACCATTATTCAACATTCAGGGATAGTAAAAAACGACATAGTACAGGCTAAGTAAATTAGTTTGGCGTCTAAAAGACGATAATATAGATTTCAAGTTAGATTGGTTCATACTGTCTGTATCCTTTCCTTTTGATAAGGGCAGGAGATTTTGTAACATTTGCAACTCTGAGCTCTTCCATATCCTCTTCTCTAAGGTTCCCCTTGTAAACACACTCATAGAGAAATCCTAAAAATGTATGCACTGGCAGAAACATACTTTTTACTCTTACAAATGATTACGATAGCCATCTAGCTTTGAACAAATAGCTTAAAATACACTCCACTTCAATAGTGAAATTCTTTCCTAAGCCTTTGAACATTCTTAATCAACATACCCTTCCCTTTCCACTGGTTCCCAACCTATCATTCCTTTAACCCTTCTCTTCCTACTATCTAACTTAGAGGTCAAATCTTCTAACGGTTTTTTTTTTAAAATCACTTATTGTCGTTTTGTTTACCATGTAGGCATTCATCAGAAATTCTGTTTGTCTTGTTGCCGAGAGAGGGTCCCTTTCTTTCCTGATGAGAAGATTGCATCATACACCCTTTATTCCTTTGGAATGAAACCATGTGGTCTTCGAAACATATGTCGAGAGTAAAGAAATTTTGTTAACATCTTCGTTCGACTCCATTCTTTCATTTATTCATATATATATATATATATATATATATATATATATATATGTGTGTCGTCTGTAGTACATGTATACGAAAGAGAAGCACCATTAATTTCGCACCTACAAAGCGATTAGCAGCAATGTCACCTCGTCAGTGTCAAATGGCTGAAGACGCATAACCTCTCTGGAAACTGGAGGAAGAAATACGCAACGGTTACTTGGTTTTGTAAAGAAGAAATAAATTATCGATGCTGCGGGCAGGACTGGATTAGCATGATGGTGTTGTCTCCATACATCGGCTTTGCTCTTGACGATATTCGAAGGAACTGTGGTAGGACAATTCAACGAATGGAAAATTCCAAGTTTGAAGTAGGAAATGTCTTAGATGAGGGAATTGACTGAATATTTCTTTCTGGATCATTTCCTACTTCAAATTTGGAACATTGGGTTAAAAACGATTTTCGATACAAAAAATTCTAACGTTTATCGTGGGACACCAACCCAGTTCTGTAGACATAAAACTCAACCTACCATTCGCTTCGTCTATTTAAGGTTTTAATATTCCAAACAAAATATATGTGGACGCAAGTAAGGCTGTGTGGTTAAGGATTTTGTAACTGTTATTTTGAATTTGTTTCCAGAGCGTGAGCTTTAGGTAATTCTCTTTCACTATAGTTACCAACCAGCAAGCCAGACAGCCAGACAGCAAGCAAGCGACTAACAAGCTAGTGGACAAACATCCACCCACCTAGCCAGCAACCTATGAATTGTTATTTATATATATATATGTGTGTGTATGTATATATATATATACATATATGTATACATATATATCTATGCATGTATATATATACATATATGTATACATATATATACATATATATATATATATATATATATATATATATATATATATATATATATATATATATATATACATATATATATATATATATATACATATATATATATATACATATATATATATATATATATACAAACAGAATTGCCCGGCGATGCTCGGGGCTGAATTGCTTGAAAGTACTGTTAATGATTCCACTGAATTATGATGATTATTCAGGCAAATATTGATATAAGTTTACGGTGGGAGATAAGGACTTAACGATCAAACGTGTACCATTGCATTGTTTTGGGGGAACCAAATTTCTGATGACCATTATAGGGGCACCAACTTTAAGTTTGAGAAAGTGTGGTGGTAGTCCGGGGTGCTCAAAAGAATTGAGTACCTCTATTGGATAGTTGATGACGTCCTCTGGGTCAGGAGTTGTATCGATAGACTGATATACATAGACTTCCCAGGAATGAGTTTTAGCATTTCATCATTAATATGGTGAACAGTTTTATTCCTCGGGGCCAGAATAGCCCTTTGGCCAATCCAATCCATATTCTGATAATTAGCTTGTAGATCTGGGAACACTGCATCTCTGAGATCAGAAGGCGTTTTAACAATAGTACAAATGGAATCGATGGCAATATTACCATTTTCATCTCCTGGTATTTTGCCTTCGCCAAGTGCAAGGAGGGTGTGAGGAAATGCTGCTGATGTGATATTACGTCGCATATGAGCACACATATTGGTGTGAAGTTTGTGAGTCTTCACCAGTGGCCACAATGTGGATGACTTAAGACACGCACTTACTGCATCAGTTGTAGTCCCTTTGGGAATGACGGGAAGTGTTTGTCGGAAGTCCCCTGAGAGAAGAAGTGTTATGCCTCCCATGGAAGGTGAAGAGTGTTTGATGTCTGTGAGAGATCTATCTAGTGCCTCAAGAGCATGTATGTGGGCCATCGTGCATTCATCCCAAACGATAAGCTTGCATCGTCTGAAGATTTCTGCCTGATCGGAGCTGTTACCGATGTTGCAAGTTGGTGTCTCAGTCAAGCGGAAGCTTGAAAGTGGAGCGAGCTGTCCTGCCGCCTGGCAACAAAGTAGCCGCAATTCCAGATGATTCCACAGCTAGGGCAATGCCTTGTGTTTGCCT